>NC_025999.2:99701530-99747966 GCF_000442705.2 Elaeis guineensis | reverse complement strand
GAAGACAGGTCTTTCCAGAAGTTTGGCAATTGCTCTCTTCTTTCTCTTGTATAGACCTACATATATGTGTGCATATTTTTGCATGTTTTAATTTCTGAACAAAGTTCACTGCATTCTTTTCTAGTTTATTTTATAACTTCTTAAAAATGTGAGTACGTTCATAGGTAGCTGTTGAGTTAGAGAAAGCTGCGCTGTCAGATGAGTACTTCATTAAGAGGAAGCTTTATCCTAATGTTGATTTTTACTCAGGCCTAATCTACAGGTATATTCAGAGAATTGATTTACTTCCTCTTCCAGTGTTGCATCAAGAATTAATTTAATGCTATTACCTTATCAGGGCTATGGGATTTCCAACAGAGTTCTTTCCTGTGCTGTTTGCCATCCCTCGTATGGCTGGCTACCTGGCACACTGGCGAGAATCGCTTGATGATCCTGATACAAAGATCATGAGACCACAGCAGGTCAGTATATACTGCAGATATAAAGTCATGATAATCAAAAGGTTTTCCTTTTGTAGTATTAAGATTGAAATTTCCATGAGATGATGTGGCTTGATGTGAAGAAGATGGAACATTGATCGCACACTGTAGCCATATGTTTGGATCAATTTTATTATTATCTGATATTAACTCTCTTTGAAAATATTGAGATGAATTCTTCAACCTTTTGTATTCTTTTCCAACATTCCCTCATATCAGCATTTATTACGTAAGTCAACTTTTTAATGCCAGGATAGTTGTAAACTTTACCAGATTCTTTTTTTTTCAACATTTCATTTCTCTCTGTATGCTTGTTTGAAGATCAAAATTATTGTATCAAGGAGTTGATATCCAAATCAGACATTTTTCCTTACTAAAGCAAGAAATATTGGCATATCAAGTGTGTCAATGTTGCTCATCATGACTGATAACATTTAGTATGCTCATTGAATTTTTTTTCTACTTGTTGAAATAATGCAATTTTTCAACCATCAGCTAACCGACCTTATTTAACTGTGTCAAGATGCATAAATATATCCGTTTTTCAGTTCTGCTGTCATGATTAACTGGTGGACTTGAGCCAAAAACATCAGTGTTTCATTTCCATTTTCTTTATCATAAAGATGAATGTGAAGCAGCAGTGATGATATTGGCAAGTACTGAGTCAGATTAACCAGTCATTTTTCCCTGGTCATGAACTGTGAATGATGGGTTTGGATATATTCAATTACACAAGGTGGCATAAGAAAAAGGAAAACCCTGTATGAAGTTTGACAGTTGCATCCTAGTTTTAAATTTCTAACTGACAATCTCAAATGATAAGAAGGGAATGGTGGTAGTTTCAATTTGCAAATACATATCATACTGGATCGTGTTACAGACAGATTGTGATAAACAGGAAACAATCTTGAAATGCATTAAAGGGAGAGCAGATGGTGGCTGCATGTACACTTTTTCTTGGTAGACTTCTGTGAACTACTGATGCATGTACCCATGGCTGAAGGAGTGCATGCTTTGAGGATCTTTATTTGCAACTTTGAACTAGTAGAACCTTTCGGAATTGATAGAAGAATTGTAACTGCTGAAAGATGTGTTAGATGGATTTCAGATGACACCACGGGAAGGGAGTTCTGGGGCAATGACGTGGCATTTTCAAAGGAGCGACCATAATCCAATGAGAATTGACGTTCATAAGAATAACTATATTTAACACAAAGTAGATGGATTTCTCCTTTTTTTCTGATTTAAAATGAAAATAAATAGGTGTGAAATAAATATTTTGCAAATTGATGTTTGCAGTATGGCTTCTACATTGGTTGTGTAGACAAATATTTGATAGAAAATCTGGAACGAAGAATAGGTGGTTCTTTATTCTTTAAAACTACTCCATAGAGAGGTGCATTAATTCATAGTGGTAGAAAATAATGGTTCAACTGGAGGAATATTCTGGGCCATTCTTCGGAAGAGAAAATTGATATTCAGTGGTGCAGTCAATAAAATGGAACATTTTAACAGGCTTACATCTTAAAAAGCTGCTAACAAAGCACAAAGATAATAGTTGCTAGAATGATAATCTGCCACTATATTGTTTTACTGGTATCTAGTAGCATTCGGAACTCTTCAACACAAGTCCCCTTTCGTTTCATGTCATCTCATCTTGTCTGCCCCCCCCCCCCCCCAAGTTCAGGATAGTTCTATTTATGGACCATATAACACCGAATCCATTAATTTTGTTTCATCTCTGCTGCCTTCATCTTAAATTTTCAGGGATTTTGAGTTTAATTTGGTATGTATCTGTGCATATGTTCCATATTAAATTTTCAGTTTAATATATATATTTTCTTTGTGGGGGTGGAACCTCCCTCAAAAACACCTGGCAATGAAAATCTTGAATATAGTGAAAAAAATTATGTATAATTAGTAGGATATGTAAGAATTGCTGATTATTTGTTCCTATGTATGTTATAACATAGCAACAATTATAACAGCCATTTCAATGTTATAATGGTTGTTATTAAAAAAACTTCGGTTGTACTGCTGAAGTGACAGAGACGAGTTCAGCTTGTATCTCCCTCCCCCGTCCCCTTCCCAAGCATAAAGCATTCTTGAATATCGAAAACACTATATGTAGACAGCTGGGAAGCCCATGCTTGTCATAATTTGTTTGTACTGCAATTTGTGAGGTTTCCTTTTCCATAAATGTTTGGTCTGTCTTTGGCTGGAACCTAGCAAACAACAAGCATTTTGGTCATTATTAAATAAATATTTGGGTATATGAAAGGAATGCACTTTCTCTAATGTTCTTTGGTCTTCTAGGTGTATACTGGTGTATGGCTCCGGCATTATACACCTGTCAGAGAGCGATTGGTGTCAAATGAGGCTGATAGGCTTGGTCAGGTGGCAGTTTCAAATGCAACAAGGCGGCGCCTGGCAGGGGCTGGTGTGTAAGTGTGTAACTTACCCCAGACTTAGAGCAAGTGCCTTAATAAAAGCAAGCATGCAACCCTTTTCACTGTAGTAGCATTAATGCTAGGGCTGAAGCTGTGCTGTAGCTGAGACATCGAGCAATTGTTCTTGGTCATCATAAGCTCGGAATAATGTAATAAAAATGAATATTAATGAACATGTTCAGCTTTTGCAATGTTGTAGATGTAAACTGTACTCTTCCCTTTTTGAGTTCCTCTTTATGATGCACATTTTTTGGCATCGAAATAGATTTATATCTTTTACATTGGACTCATACAGATCTTGGCAGATGTTGTTCCCACAATTTACAGGAAATTATGGGACATGTTGATGTGGAATTAGGAGATGATAGAAGTACATGAGGAGCATGGATTAGGAAGACAGAATTTTCTGGAAAGGGGATTGGAGAGGAGAGCGAGAATTATTAGGAGGATGAGGTAGAGTTTTCTCTATTTTTCTTTTTATGAGGAAAAAAAGAGAATTTCTCTCCTCCACTCCTGCGTTCTCTCTCCTTTGTTATTGTTGTATTGATGGATACTAGGGAAATACATTTGTGACATAGGGGGAAATTAGAAAATTAAAGGTTTGAAAACTATTAATTGATTTTATTTTGCTTTGGAAATTCATTGAATAATATAGTAATTGTAAAATTCTTTGATGTTTTATACAAAGGTATAAATAAAAAAAGCATAAGAATATATTGATACTAATGATATATAAACTAAGAAAATGTACAAATGTATAAATAAATATTTAATAAATAAGAAAACATGCAAACATATTGATAAATAAGAACTATATAAAATAAGAAAATATACAAATATATCAACAAATAAAGATATTGATTTTTCTGGAAGCAAATATAAGAAAATTAATATTATGTGGTAAGCTCACTAGGCAATTTCAAGGTCTTACAGCTCAGCAATAGTAGTTTCTTCCAAAGTTTTGGTATTGCAATTGCAACGCTTGGCTCTATCCATACTTCAATCGGACAGTAAATATCAGATCCTAATACTTTCATCAATGTATCTAAAAGTGACTCCTCTATTGTTGCTGGAAGTCTATATGCAGACGAAAAATAATCCACACTTAACATTGGAAATCAAAAGAGATCAAATATTTGGATAACAAAAGTTTATCTGCTCTGATTAATGAATTCATGGAATAAATAAAAACTTGAGCAATAGTAAAGATTTTAGAGAAGTTCAACTTCAATGGAAGCAGACTCTTTAAGAGGAGGGGTGAAAAGAAAATCCAAATTGAAGCAAGGGTAACAATCTTTTGGTTATTTTTCCTCTACTATTTTAATCTAATAGCACAGGATCAGAATATAAGAATCAGTTGTATACATGAGATACATACTTAGACGCTAGCCAAGAAAAACTTGAGATGTATCCCTCGTTGAAGAAAATACAAATTGAAGCATGGGTAACAATCTTTGAACGGTTCTTTCGGACATGATTCATTGTATTACTTTTTGACATTCATATCTTTACCTGGAGGCTTATTTACTACCTGAAAGCTGATTGCCCCTGCAATCACATGAAATCTATGTTTTTCTAGGATGACAAGTTTGAGAGGCTATTCAGAATATATGATGTGAAGGCTTGACTCCAGCAAGAAAACTTATACAATCCTCTATTTGGATGGGGATAAAGTGATCCCCACTGTAGCACAAGAAGACCCTGGCTCAGAGAATGATGATATGCTTGTAGCTCATATGACTCAAATTAGATGCTATACATTATTGTAGCTTGTTTATAACCAATTAATTCCCTATTTTGCAATGTCACGCTGGCATGGAAAATTTTTGGGGCTGTATCAGCCTGATCTTAGTGATAAAATTTGTGGTTCATCTCCCTTTTCTGGTTTTCCCCCTTCTTTCTCGGTGCAAGGCCTTCTGTAATTGAATGGTACGGACACAAACTGTTGAGGAATATCTATGAAAGAGCAGTTATTATTTTGAACTTTGTAAAGTGAATGTGATTAGTGAAATATGAGCCTCTTCCAATAGTGATCGCAGATCCTGGCACTGCAACCTTAGATTAATATCTCTTGTTCTCTACTTTTATGTTTTGGTGAGGTTTGGTTATGCATGTGTATATTAATACAGTCGGACGCTTGTCCTTGTGGAAGCATTTCTAATTAAAAAAACAAAATTTCCTTTTTTCTTTTTGATAAAAGAACAAAAATTCCTTTTAGTCATTGTTCATGGTCTTCCTTGTGTAGAAGTTTGACAAAAGCATCCATCTTATCATTCAAACGGAGCACTTAAATGCATAAAATTGAAGTATTTGCTTTGTCTAAACCTAAACCTAGACTGAATATTTAGAGCTATTTTTGGTATTGCTTTATTTTTGAAAATTTAAGAAGAAAAATTAACTAGACTAAACAACATGCATGTATGGTGATTTTTTTTTTTTTTTTTGTTGTTTGTAAAATCTTCAATGCTTCGGTAACCATAGTTTTTTTGCTTTCACAAAGAGGGAAAATAAAATTAAGAAATAGTAGAAGTTTAATGCAAATGCTATCCGTAACATTAACCTCTATGGAGGTATTCCTCTAATTTGTAGAGAACAAAGATACAAAGCAAAAATAAATGCCATACTGGCCCTCATGAAATGAGTGTATTGCATATTTTCCATGAGAAATTTAGAGGACCAGTCAGTCCAGTCCTCTAATTGCTCTCGGTTCCAATTATTTTTTGGAGCTGGAAATCTGATTTTGCTTGGAGGGGGAAAGAAAAGATGAAAAGTTTTTTTTTGAAAAAATCTAAAACAATTAAAAAGAAACCCACAATTTGGATTGCCGTCATGAATCAAAGGACTACGTTGAATTGGGTCTTTTGGACGGCATTTTTACAAAAGAAGAATTTCTTTTGCACGCTTGAAGGTCTACCTAGCACTAGCGACACTCTTGTTCTTTGCCATTTACAATCCAGATTCTATATGATGACATTATTCTAATTAAATTCTTCAGAGGAAACTTTTATGGTGCATTTTTTTTCAAAATAATTATTAATGTCGAGAAAGGCTTTAAAATAACACTTTTGAGATCACCTATATTATTTTATGTTTTGAACTGGAATTGTCTAGGTAAGCTAAGGGGCAGGAGAAGGTATTCATCGAATTATTGGGTTAGGTGAGCATATATATCTTAGACCCCTCTTAATTAAGGATGGTGAAGCTTAATCATTTAACTTGGTTAACTTATTCAATTTATTGTAGATCGAGTTAGATTATCTATTTAATAAAATAGCGAAATTTGGATGTGAATTTTTGTTCTATTTTATAAATAAATTGGATTCAAGTCAACAAATTTTGATCTATTATGAATTTATCTTGACCACATCTTGTTCGACACTCGGTCGGACTGCAACCCCAACTCTTAATTGCATCAAACTCCACTTTAGACAAGCCCTGAAATTCTGATAGGGTAGCTACCAAAAGTTATTGACCGTTGGACGATATAAAATATCTCATTTGCAACATGGGGTGGGCTGTCGGCTTGACATAGTTTAAGAGCTGGATTCTCCCAATTGTGATACACGTGCCCCCCAGAAAAAACATATGTGAGATCTCCTGGGGGTCCGTGAAGATATTCCCCAAAAAGATATCTAATTTCCTATAAATCCAATACGTAATCCTCTAATTTCCCTCAGCAGTTGAAAGGCCTCTTTGCTATTAAATGCCGCCTTTATTATCTCCATGGAGTTATCAATCCAAAGGTTTTACTTTTGCTCCTTCTTTCAGAAAAGAAAATACATTAAAAAAGAAGAAGAAAAGATAATAAGGAACTGAGGATATTCTGAACAAGAATTGTCTGTATAATTTTGATGGCTATCTACTAAGAATTTGCTCAAAAAAAAAAAAGCATCTACGAAGTATCTGCGAATTATCTGCCAAAAAGTTTGGTGAGGAAATCTTGGATCTTATTTGACAACTTGGTGGTTCTAGCGATGCCAACATTCGCCCTCATCAAGTTCACATTGATCTTTAAAAAATAGGTCGGTGCCACATTATAAAGGTGAAATGCTTGTCTATGATAATTTAGTGTTTTTAGACTCTTGGTCCATAAGATTATAGGTTTGCTGGTTATCAGATCACCCACCCGCAATATTTATATATCTATACAGATGGTCTTCTCAATAGAGAGAATTAGAAATGTTCCCTCTTAGAATAAGATTTGCAAGGAATCTGAGAATTGTTCCAAACTCAACCAGAGATCTACGCGCAGAAAGCGAAATAAATTTAAGAAATCATATTTAAAAAACAAATACAGCCTTCTTCCACGGACCAACTTGCATCACACGTTGCCACTGAGAGCACTCTTTCTGCAGATATCTATGGAAGAAGGAAAATGTAAGGGTTACAAAAATAATTGATTGCTTAGAACTATATGCTCTTTATCTGGAGTTGTTCCTGCCCGGGCTTTTAAGGAATAAGCTACTTCTGGTGATCTCACGCAAGGGCTTGTTGGTGAAACGGATGAGGTTGTACGCCCATGCCCCTGTTACTGCCCCACAGATAGGACCAACCATGTAGACCCATATGCTCTCATATCGGTTAAACACGATGGCCGGGCCTAGGCTCCTTGCCGGGTTCATCGATGCTCCTGATATAGGGCTGTCACAAAATTTAATCAGACTCATAATTCATGCTACTTTGAGCTTTCTCAGGAAAAGCATGTATGATGTGTTCGTGTTTGAACCAAGAAGGGCTAAAAGCATTTCAAGACAAGAGTTATGACCTAAACATGCTATATCCAGCAATGTGATCTTCTGCACTGGCAACACAATTCTATATGGATGTGTATTAATGAATGCATGTATGTGTACACGTATGTGCATATAAATGTATGAATATATGCGTGTGTATGTGTATGTATGTATGTATAAACATTTCATTGTAGATTTGATTGATCATGTTTGAATACCCGGCGAAAAGCACATTTAGTAGGACAGTAGCTCCAACTGCTAGCCCAGCCAATTCTCCTACCTGGACAATAGAAACGGTCAAATATGATCACTATCAACTTATCAGCAACAGATGGACTGAAAGAAATCAAATTAATCAAATGGACCAGTGATTCAAAACTCTTTGAATGAGCTTGTGGTCATTTGATTTCAAAAATGAAGGCTAATTTGGCTGACAGAATCAAAAGCCACAAGTTTCATCCATGTTTACATCATTTTGAGAGCTGTGTCTTACCGCTCTTTTGTCAGTGCCTACACCAGATATCACAAACATGAGGTAGAAGGTGATGATGGACTCAAGCACCAGGGACTGCACATCCGAGCCGGCCGGAATGGTTCCCGGAAAGAGTTCACGTTTTCCTCCGAACAACAGCCGCAGTGTACCACTTGCAAGGGTCGATCCCATCAATTCAGCTAATATATATGCCGGCACCTACATGAACGTAAGGTGGAAGGGATATATAATTTGAGATAATAAATGGTGGTCATATAGAAAGCATAGAATTTTCTCAATCAAGCTGGAATTGTTCAACATATGGACTAAGAGTTCGATCAAACACCTGCTTCCATGGAAACCTTCGACACGTAGCGAAGGCAATGGTGACGGCAGGATTGAAATGGGCTCCAGAGATGTGGCCGACCGAGTAGACCAAAACCATGACCACCAGCCCCCAAACAATGCAAATGCCAGGGAATGTAACAGTGCCCTTGCTTAGATTCACAGTCACCGAGCCACACCCGGCAAATATCAAAAAGTAGGTCCCAAACACTTCAGCAAGTATCTGCACATAATTTGGGTGGGGAAAAAAAAAACAATCACCATCTCTATCAAAGTTGGTTGAGTTATGTGCATCACAATTGCCAGCATGGAGAGATGGTTAATAAATAGTCTGCAAAAAAAAAAAACCAATGGAATTGGTTCATAAGTGATCAGGGTGTAGGCCAGCTACCTGCAACCATAGCTTCAAAATACCAGGCCCTCATAATTAAAAAATTTCTACCGTAGCAATCGTAGAGGACATACTCCAACTAGTTTCACTTGCTAATGCTGTCGTGTTCATATTTCTACTGATGGGGAATAATGAAATGGAAAAAGAAACGGTCCAACCCCTTACATCAGAAAAGGAACTAGAGTTTGTTTATACGTTTGGAAACCTTCTTTCTTCTTCTTTAAGAAAACACGCAAACAAAAGTCCTACCAAAGGAATTGCTATTAATTTTTTCGGAAAAAAAAAAAACAATTGTTAACAGCTCAGCTGGCCTTATTATATTTTTTACATTAGCATATTTAAAAATATTATTATTTTCTTTTCTACTAATTAATTTTTATATTCTTATGAATTATATAATATCATATACTAACATTTAAATTAATATTTCTATTAATTTGTATTTGATAACCCAAACAAGATATAACTTTTTATTATTACTTTTATAGTTATTAGATGGTGGATGTATGCTAATGTTTTTAATAGATGATGATGCGGTTTGGAATCAAATCTCAGTTGATGAACGATTGAAGGTAAGAATGGTCGAACTCGCTAATTCCTTCCAAGGAACAACATATTTTCACGAGAACAGAGACAGAGATCACAACGGTACATAGATGTATTGGAGACCTATAACTATACTTGGATTCTTTCTCAAAGAGAAAAGAATGAGAAAAGAATTTTGTCGCTCCATCATCAAGTGGAAATTTGAGAAACCGGGAATTCAATCCATTGGAAATAAGAATCTCAAACAAACACAAAGAAACCATATTACGGTATTCATTTAATCCATCTCTAAAAAATTTGAGAGATGGATTAAAATGAATACCGTCATATATAAAATATAGGAGGAGAAGTCGCACCTTTTGGAGGAAAGAAACAGTAGTAGAATTCTCATAGCCATGGTCTGGAATAGCATTCTCTTCTTCTAGTGGAAACCCAGCGGCTCCCTCCTCCATAGACCTCTCCTGCGTCCCATTACCAACCGAATGCTCACCATTCCCTCCCATCTCTCTCTATCTCTCTTTCTCTCACACGCTCCAAACCTGAGAGATGACAGAGCAAGTCCAAGGACAAAGGAGCAGCCTTCGACTTAGGCTTGCATTTAAAGGGGAGTAGGAGAAGACCCAGTAGAACTCTGCCTCTTTCTTGGCTTTTGTTTTCTTCTTTAATTTTTTATTTTCGTTCTCTCCACTTGGATTGACCATTATCCCACCACATCCGTTATAATGGAGGAATAATATGGAAGGTGTGAAGGCGTGCAGCTGGCTTTGGACAACAGAGTAGGAAAACAGAGTGGGGAGGGATGAGAGCGTTGAATGCCGGTAGGACAATCCGCGAGCAATCCCTTTTTTTAATTTTTTTTCTCGAACTTTATCAAAAAATATATTTAGCATATTCATAATTATTTCAAATACTTAATAATTAAAAATATAATAAATATTTATATTTATTTTAAATGAATAAAAATACAAATCAGAAAGATATTAATATAATATAAGTTTGATGATTAAATTTATATGATCATGAAATAAAAATATTATTAAATACATAACAGATCAAATTAATAGTAAATTTATGAATATATAAAATTAAACAAGATTATAAATGAATGCAGATATTTAGATATGGTTTAGATTATTGTTTATTTATATTTATATTTTTTATTTTTAACGAATATAGATTTAAATATGAATATTAATGGAATATATAAATTTAAATTTGGATATAAAAATAGATCTTTCAAACATATATCATCCAATCAATTTTTATCCTTATTCAAGCCCCAAATCAGATATTAAAAAATATCTTGCTTTCAATAAAAAAATTAAGATGGTATTTTATATAATAAATACGAGCATGAATCAATAGGATTACGATGTGATATATGATATGATAAATTAGATAAAAATCTTTATTTTATGTTTCAAATTAAAAGTAGCACCCAACTTGAGTTTAAACTAAAAGTAGCTCCCCATTTCAAACATAAATTAAAAGCAACTCCCTATTTCTAACTGAAATAACCGTTATACCCTTATACCCTCGTATGGTTATATAATAAGATAATATTATTTTACAATAATACAGTACTGATTTATAATAAGACAGTACTATTTTCTGATATCACAATATTATTTTATAATACGTAATGCAGTACTGATCGATAATAAGATAATATTATTTTTTAAAATCTCAATATTATTTTATAATATGACAGTACTGTTTTATAACAAGATAGTACTGTTTTATAATAGTATTATATTACAGTACTATTTTATAATAATATTATATTACAATAAAATAGTACTGCATTATAATAAGAAAGTACTGTTTCGTAATATTCTTATATTATAATAAGATAGTATTATTTTATAATAAAATAATATTATATTACAATAAGATAGTACTATTTTTTAATATCGCAGTGTTGTTCTAATATTAGTTTATAACTGTAGGAATAATTTGATTATTTATGTCAATTAAAAATTTATTTTTAAATAAAATTTAATTAAAAAATTATTTTTAATTTTAAACTCAAACGAAAAATTTTTACTAATTTATCTTATATAATATTCACTTCTTCCATTCTCCGCGGGTGCTTCAATTAATAAATTTTTTTTAACAGTCGTGCATTGGGTGTATCATATTTTTAATTTATTTTTAAAACTAAAACACAAACACGTGTCTATATATATATATATATATATATATATATAAAATATGTGTCAAATGTCTAGATAGGCCTTACAACAACCCCTAACAAAGCACGTGCAGAACTCAGCTTCTGCAATCGCAGAACCCAGCACGAGGGTTGATGATGGTAAGACATCCGTGTCAGATAAAATCACGGGACGCTGATGAGACGTTTGGCGCTGGATGCGCTATGAATTCCCCTGCCTTCACTTGCATACTTTGCTCATAGCGTACTTTAGACTCATCGAGAATTAGTTTCTAAAACCTTAATAATGGAACAGATTTGCCGTTTGGGCTACTAACTAATAGGGTTTAAAAATGTGATGGTGGCAGTTGCTTTTGAAGGACAAGAACACCATCTGACAAGAAACCATAACCTCACCGATCCTAGCTCATTGAGCTTTATTCATCGAGCACTCATCCCGATATATCACTATAAAATAAATGACTATGTTAGCAGCATGAAAGGTAATATGATATAGAAGGAAAGATGTTATTAGTATCATATTAATTGTGAGTCAAAAAAATTCTGATTTATATAGAAAAAAATTATTTTTTTTATATAAAATATTTTTCAAACGATAAAACTATGAGGTTTATTGACCATAGCGGATAATATCATATATATCGAACCATGAATATTTGACCGCAACAATACACTCAAGATAGGAGCCAATGTACCTCTGACGGATTATGATGCATCTCCCGTAATCTTGTCTAGAATCTCTCTTCTCTCTCATATGATTGAAATGGACAACACCCTCTTTACGTGAAAACATAGATCAACCCGTCCGAGCCACAAATCCTTAACCATCTCATATTAAAAATACTTTTTGTTTGAAGGAGGATATACTAAAGGTATATAAATAGCAAAAATAGAACAAAAATTATATGGGACAAACATTATAAAAGAAAATATAGAGTGAGCTTTCTATTTTACTATATTTTCTTGGTTGTCCATCTTGAAGCAAAAGTCTAAAAATTAGGAACTTCTCCTGCCAATGGATTCTCTCTCTCTCTCTCTCTCTTTAAACCGATAGAAAAGAAAAGAGATCATACATGACATTCTCTTTTTTTTTTCATTTTCAATATATATTTTTTTTATGAATGCACGCTATACCACCAGATAAAATACACTAAGCAAATTTAGTCATTTAGTAAACCAATACATACATTTAAGTAAATTGATACATAATTTTTAAAATATAGTGTTCGCTAGTAACAGTGTACATCCAGATAAGACACACTTAGCAAATTAGTCATTTAGCAATCCAATACATATTTTCAAACAAATTAATATATAATTTTTAGAACATCATGCTCACTTGTATACATTATATGAGCAAATGATATATATTTATCGATTTCTTGATATACACTACAAGCTTTGTTAATACAATGCATATTTTCAGATAAATTGATATACAATTTCTATAACAAACATTTTATCTAGAGATGTATATTAGACCATTGCTGGATATATATTAAAAAAAAATTGTGGTATGTATTAAAAAGTCGATAAATATATATCATCTAATCATGTAGTGTGTACTGATAAATATAATATTTCAAAATATATTTATCAATTTATTTAAAAATATATATTTAATTACTCGATTACTAATTTGCTAAGTTTGCAACATCTGACAATGTCGTATATATACATGAATTACATATTCTATAAACTGTATATCAATTTACTTAGAGATATATTTGATTTATCTAATGATTATTTTATTTGATATGTATCGCTTAGTCATATAATATATGTTGATAAAAAATATATTTTAAAAATAAAAAATATAGAGAATGATATATATTTTTTTTAATCATGAGATTGATGATTTTAGTAGTAATTTTTTTTTTTATTTTTATGTTTGTAAGAAAATAGATATTAGAGAAACTATGATAAAATCGGAGGCCGGCTTCTTTTCTCCTGATGTGGCAATACGTATACGTTGTCCTGGTCTCATCTTATATTCTTGCCACCCAAAAAATTATGCTCTGTGGTAAATTCATGCTGAAATTATTTATATTTCCTCCCATTTCCATCAGCTGTCATATAAAGGTATGATTGGTTTTGGAGGTCGGACGAGTTCACGATAAGGAATTACACCCTCGGGTTCAAGTAACTTCCCGACACGTAAACAAGAGGCCGTAACGTGATTATCTTGTATTAATAATTATATCATCAATAAACAAATCGATAAAGCTTTATTTAAGCCGGAAACAAGACTGGTCTAAACTTGTAACGGGTGAAAAGTCTGGTTACCCAACCTCATCTCATGAATCATGATATCAAAGTTCCTGCCATTACCGCATAATAACGTGGAACCTAACAACGACGAGATAGTCCAAACGTGGGCTTAGCTCATGGCGGCTCCTCGCGAAACATCACACACTCCTCTCTCTCTCTCTCTCTCTCTCTCGGTAGGGGCATAATTGATTCAAACTGGATCGGATAGTTAAAAATTTAAATTCAACTCGAATCAAAATATTTAATTTTAAAATTTAATTTGAAATTATTTAAATTTTAATATTTTAAATTTGAGTTCGATCCGATAAAAAAATAGATAAAATTAGAGATTAATTTGATTCGACTCAAATATCAATCGAATCATACTCCAACTTGAGCCTGAACTCAAAATCAATCCTCATTCTACTAATAATATTTATAATAAAATATATATTATAAATAAAATTAATATTATTAAAAATATATAAATTTATGTAGATTTGTAAATATTTTAATCGACGATCTTGCTATTTGAGTTTGATTTGAAAAACTATTCGAACTACTCAAAATTAATAATGATCAAGTTGAACTCAAGCAATTCATTAACAATTTGACTCATTTGTATCCCTAATAGAGGATATACAAATATAAATTTATATTATTATTTTTTTAGGTATATATATTTGTGTCCATCGCTGTTCACAAAGCTAGCTCTTTTGAATTACATTTCTAGGTCGACTTGGTGGGATGTCAGATCAAGTCACATATTCCACCATTCTCAATTTTTCTTATCATGGAGGTTGGATTATCCTGTCTTCTAATTTGATTTTTCCTATCCTTCATCCAATTTGATTTTTTCCATGTCCTTGTCAAATGACTCCTGTTTAGCGTTCTACTAAGTCAAATTTGCGCAAGTCCCCACTCTAATCCAACTGCCTCTGCTGAAAAGGGAGAGCAATTTATTTTGGTAATTAAAGATTGCAATTGTTACCCAAAAAGAAAAAAAAATTAAGGATTGCAACATAATCATAATAACAAGATCACTATGTTTCGGGCGGACTCGTTGGATCTGATCCGTCTAACAATTCTCCTCTTTTTGACTCCTATATTTTTGACCACCCTCTTATCTTTTGCTTGCAATAGTACTTTCTGATTAGAGTCCAAGGCCTGGAACCTCCGATTACTTTTCATGCATTGCAACATGCTTCCGAACAACTCTCGAGCATTGGGTGGTGCGTTTCATGAGCCCTCTCGTTGGCCGGTCTAGAATTTTTAGAGCCATCTCACAGCCCAGTGGTAAATGTCGGGGTGCAAATGCATTGGATTAGATCGGATCGGATCGGATCGGATCATAAGTGACATCTAACTATTCTCATTTTTTGATTGGATTTGAATATTAGATCTAAATCCAACCTAATAGAAGGTCAGATCGGATTGAATTTATTATCAAATTTCTTGATCCAACAAGTCATTTGAGTTGGATCGGATCCATGTATAATCTGATTCCGATCTATAAAATATGGATTCGATTCAGATCCAGATCCGAATCAATTCGGATTCGAGTTATAAATAACAAGATCAATAAATACCAAATAAAGATTGCCATGACATTATTTTGTACGGTAATAGTATCTAAGGACTTGCTTTTCTTCAATATATACTCTTTTTTTTTTTGGTAAACTCAATATATGCTCTTTGTTATTGGCTTATATACCAATTTTTAGACTGTCAAATAGATACTGAACCTATTATTTGTTCTTAATCAATATCTAGTTCTACTTATATTCTTATTTTTGTTGATATTTTTAATAAAATTTATGATGCTAAAATGAGTACGAAGACCTAACTAATGAGAATATATAAAAATGAATATCAATATACTTGATATAATTTGAAAAGTTAGTGACCACAGTCAACAATCTTTAATCAATAGAATCATGATTCTTTATCAATCTGTGTGTAAGTCTGGATAAATAAAGGTACAAAAAAATCAGAGAGTTATATTTTATTCATTTTTAAATTAGTATACTTCTATCACTTCTGTAATATTAAATGAATAAATATTTCAATTCTATTTTCATCATGTTTCTTTTTGACATATATTTAAAATTTTAAATGAGATTGGTGAAATAGCAGTATTATAAGTTTAAATGGATCACCTTCTAAAGAACTGAAGGAATAAAAAAAAATAATAAAGAAATAAAAGAAACAAAAAGAAGTTGAGCTTTGAACTTCAATAAACAAAGAAGAATGAAACCAAAGAAGATAATCATAGTCGAATTTTGTATTGGGTTTATTTGGGTCTTGTATTAGGTTCGGATTTCATTGGATTTGGTTGGATAATTTATCTCAAGACTGAAATCAATTCAAAAATTTTTACAGATCAGATCGGATCAAAATTTAATAAATATAAATTTAATTTAAAAAATAAAATAGATCTAATTTTAGAATCCGACATGAATTTATGGGTCCTTTAAAATATTTCGGATCAGATCTATGTGGATCAGGTCTATGCAGATCGGATCACAGGTCAATCGGATTCATTTGGAGCTTTAGGTAAATGGAATATTTTTCTGAGATAATTTTTTTAAACAGTAAAAAAAATCTAATTTCTTGGATGTACTTATACTTCATTAGCGTGAACAGCCCGTCTTAGTCAAAAAAAAAGAAAAAAAAAGAAAAAAAAGAAAAGGCACTTTCTTTTTTGAAATTGGAGAGTCCCTCCCTACGTCTCCCGAATTTGGAGGATTATGATCGGTCCAAAGCAACTACATCTGATTCCTGTGGGCCCTGACGAACCCATGCCTTGGATCATGTCATTGTCATAGGGTAAAATGGATAGGATTGCGCTCTAGATCCAGGTAAAGATAATTACAATAGAATACATTTCGATCCAAAACCATGTTTTGAAAATAATAATTAAAAATTGAGAAAAAAACAGAAGAAGCATTGATAAGAACTCGTGGACGTGACACAATCTTGGTCATAGTCAGCCGAAATTATGCCTAACTTCAAGCATTTAAATTTCGTCATACTAAAAAAAAAATACATTACTTGTGTCAAACTGTTTGTGTCTGTACTAACACGGGACCAAAGGTGAACCATAATAAGCCCTTTTGATCGAACCAAATCTCCCAACTCTTTCTTGATCAATACGATTTGCCATGCTAAACCCTGCAGGCCTAATCAGCACATAGTTCCAAGTGGTGCAGCCTATTACCTAAGCTAGTAGTTCGTTTGAAACTTTATTAAATATAAATCAACTGCATGGGTAGATGCAGGAGAGAGAATTTTCTTTCTTTGTTACATTCCAATCTCCTTATTTAACAAATCTATCTTAATCTTTATCCATCTAAACGTTTGTATCCTCCCATATTTCTCCCTAGCTAAAAGATAGTTTAACCCCTTGGAACTCTTATCCTACCTGTATGTCTCCTATTGTTATTCATGCCTAAACCTCTCGCTCTAAATGAATCACCACTAGATTTGGTCACGAGTCGGATTTAGATTTAGAAAATATCAAAATTTATATAAGCCCAGTCCAAAATCTGATTAAAAATGAATAGAATCTAGATCCGAGGTCTAGCCCATGAACAGACCTAAACACCACCACTTGGTCTTAGTCCTCTCTATCCTTATTTTAACACAATCCTTCCCTGATATTTCTTTAGTTTGCTAATTTATTTCTTATTTTTAATTAAAATAATATATTATTCTTAAATATCTATATTTAAGTATCTATTTCTCATTAATTTAATCTATATTTCAAGTCCTTTTAATATTTTTATAGTTAGATATTTTATTTTTTTCATGTTTTCTATATTTCGTTTCTATTTCAATTTTGTAGAGTAAAAATATTTTTTCTTTTATGGCTTCTTAATTTTAACTAAAATACAAAAAATCTTATACTCTAAATGTTATTGTTTATATTAAGTATTTTGTTTATTTCTTATTACCTTTTTTTTTTACCTTTTTTTTCTTAGAAATTAAGCTTTGCTTATTTCTTTTACTTATTAAAATTATCTTTATTAGTTATTCATTAAAGGATCCTTCCTTAACTAATGAGAATTTTAGACCTTTTTTTTATTTTTTTTCACTAGAGAATCTTGTATTTCAACTTTATAATTTTTTTTTACATTTTTGATATTTAAAAAATATTATTTTTTCTTTTATACTAATTATTTTTTATATTCTCACGAATGACATAGGATCATATATTAATACTTAATTTAACATTTTTATTAATTTGTAATCAATAACCTAAACAAGGTATAAACTTTTATCATTAGTTTTATAGTTATTAGATGTGAAGTTGGATGCTAGTGTTTTTAATAAATGATGATGCGGTTGGGAGTCAAATCCAGTTGATCAACGATTGAAAGCAAGAATGGTCGAACTCGCTGATGCCTTCTAAGCACAACATATTTGCACGAGAACAGAGACACAGATCACACCAGTACATATATTTATTGGAGACTTATAACCACACTAGGATTCGTTCTCAAAGAGGAAAGAATGAGAAAAGAATTTTGTCACTCTGTCATCAAGTGGAAATTTGAAGCACAGAGAATCCAATCCATTGGAAATAAGAATCTCAAACAAAAACAAACTAACACAAAGAAACTACATATCTGAAGAAGTGAGCAAATGAGAATAAATGAAAAAAATGAATGCAATTATAAAATATAGGAGGAGAAGTCACACCTTTTGGAGGAAAGGAACAGAGAGACCAAAGCCACAGCCTTGGACAGTGGTAGAATTCTCATAGCCATGGTCTAGAATAGCATGCTCTTCTTCTCTCGGAAATCCAGCGGTTCCCTCCTCCATAGACCTCTCTTGCGTGCCATTAGCACCCGAATTCTCTCCATTCCCTACCATCTCTCTCTCTCTCAAACACACACCCCAAACTCAAGAGATGACAGAGCAAGTCCCAGGACAAAGAAGCAGCCTTCGGCTTAGGCTTGTATTTAAAGGGGAGTAGGAGAAGACCCGGTAGAACTCTGCCTCTTTCTTGGCTTTTGTTTTCTTCTTTAATTTTTTATTCTCGTTTTCCTCACCTGGATAGACCACCATCTCAAGAGTGATGGAGTGAGGAAATAACGAGAAAGGCTTCTTTCCCGTGGAGGAATGATGTGGGAGGGCGGTGAAATCAAATCCCGGAGCATATAGCACGGTGAAACACAAAGCGCGCGATCGGGAATCGGTGAAGTACAAAGGGTAGCGTGGCGTGTTATCCACCGTGGGATTTGACGCAGTCCCAATTAATACGGAGGCCTAAATTTGGCCTTGTGAAATACAAAGGCCAGCGTGGCGTGTTATCCCAATTAATACGGAGGCCTAAATTTGGCCTTCGATAGCAGAGGAAGAAAGCAGAGTGTGTGTGAGCATTAAATGTTGGTCAAACAATCCACCAGCAGATATTGCTACCATCCATCTTTACAGAGAATCTACAAATAAAACTCTCCGTTTTTGTTTTTTATTTTCTCAAATTTTATCTAAAAATATATTTAATGTATGTTTAGTTTTTTTTTAAATGATCCAAGGCCCAAATCTGATATCAAAAAAACCTTCCTGTCATATATCCTAGAAAAATCATATTTTATGTTAAAATTTTAAATTATGTAGGACAGCATTGTCTTGATTTATTTATAATAGAGGATGTATCTTTGTTTCCAAGATAATTTTTATCAAAATTTTTGTACATATCTTTATTTTTTTTCTTCTTTATTTTTTTATCTCTATTTTTTCTCCTTTTATTCTTTTTTTTATATTTTTTATTCCTTCTTTTTTTATTTTTTAAAATTTTCTTATCTTTCCCTTTTTTTTAATCTTTTTTTTAATCTTTTTTTTTGGAGATGGAGTTTTGGAGTGTCGATCATATTCCAATCCTCTTTTTTCTCATAAAAAATTCATTAGTACTTAAAATCTTGCTTTATACAATAATCTAAATGTGTATCAACAGAGTTACGTAGTGTTATACGATGTTTGCTTCTCTCACCACCACCCTCGCCCCCGGGCATATTTAGCTCGTGACTTTTCAAGTTAAAATATATATTTGATTAATAAAACATATTTGTAGAATCTAGAGGAGAACCCGGCACGAGTATAAACAGCGGTGAGGGTTACCTTGTACTCGCATGAGCTGCATGTGACTTGAGATGAGAAATGCTTGTTTTACCAATGCACCATCATATCATACGAAGGTAGAAATTAATATAACATGCTAAATATACCGATTCTAACCCAATTGCAATAAGTTCAAATGTTTTACCAAACAAAACAAAAAAAAAAAATCCCTTGCAATAAACATTTAGAATTTTCAAAGAATGGTAGTTGGGCTGGCGAAGATTATCTATGTCAGGATTTATCCAAAATCACAGGATGGTTATGAACTGATAGAGTAAAAAAGAGAAGAGAAAGTGCCACATACAATCCATAGAAGAGCAGAGTGGTGGGTGCATCACGAATTCTCCTACCCTCACACGCCTAGCTACTTTGGTAAAACCAAAGAATATGGCATCTTAATAATGAGACAGCTTTGCCGTTCGGGTCGCTCTTTTTTCAAAAAAAAAAAATCCCTTGCGAAAAATAGTTTAGAATTTTTAAAGAATGGTAGCTGGGCTAGCTAGAATTATCCATGTCAGAGTTCATCCAAAATCACAGGCTGCTTGTGAACTCAGAAAGTTAAAAAGAGAAGAAGAAGAAGTGCTGTATATAATCCATACAAGAGCAGTGTGCTGGGTGGCACCACGAATTCCCTTGCCTTCACATGCCTACTTGTCAGAAATTACTTCAGTCTCGTCAAGAACTAATTTGTAAAACCTAAAAAGATGGTATCTTAATAAAGAGACAGATTTGCCGTTTGGGCTGCTAACTAATAAGTTCAGGTTATATTTTTTTACGTAAAAAAGTTGTTGATCTTTTTTCATGGCACCAACTATCAGATCATGCATCACACAACTCTTAAAGCAGTTCGAACTTTTTTGTTCATCTGCATGCAGAGTTCTCATGGCAGCTATTGCGTGAATATCACGAAAAAAAGATGAATCATTCTTTTGGACGAAAAATACAATCCAACCACTAGCTAATAGGGTTTAAAAGTATGATGGTGGGGCAGTTGCTTTTGATGGATACCAATGCCTTCTTAACACGTTAAAAATACACGAATGGTGAAAGCAATACGTATGTGCCCGGTCTCATCTTATATATATTCCTACCACCGAAAAAATTATGGTATATGGTAGATTCATTTTGAAATTATAATTTATATTTCTTCCTATTTCCATCAACCGTCATATAACGCCATAAGTGGTTCAGGTAACCTCCCGGCACGAAAATATGAGGTGATAACGTGATATCTTGTTCTACTAAAATTATATCATTAATAAACAAATCAATCAAGCTTATTTAAGCAGGAATCAAGATAGCTTTGAACTTATAACCAGTCAAAACTCTGGTTATCCAAACTCATCTCGCGAATCATGATTCGAAGTTGCTGTCATGACCAAGTAACGTGGAATATATCAAGCAGGAGATGGTCAAAACGTGGGCTCAGCTCTTGGTGGCTTCTTCTAAACGTAACTCTTTTTCTTTTTTCTTCTTCTTTTTTTTCTTTTTTTCTGAAGGGTGGTGGTGGGGTATACAGGTGTAAAATTGTATTGTTATTTCCTGTGGTATGTACATCTGTGTCCACCGTTGTCCACAACCGACCTCTTTTAAATTACACTTGGCGATGGACTTGGTAGGATGTCAGATCAAGTCACATTTCACCATCTCAATTTTTTTTTTTTAATCATGGTGGTTGGATTGTCTTGTCTTCTAATTTGATGATTTTTCCCATCCTTCATCTAATTTGATTTTTTCATGTCCATTTTATC
Organism: Elaeis guineensis; assembly: GCF_000442705.2. Taxonomy (NCBI): domain Eukaryota; kingdom Viridiplantae; phylum Streptophyta; class Magnoliopsida; order Arecales; family Arecaceae; genus Elaeis; species Elaeis guineensis. Next base: position 99,726,250 of record NC_025999.2, on the reverse strand, counting down.
AAATAGATCACGTTTAGCTTTCTACAAAACCAAATTTACGCGGAGTTGACATGGATTTGATCAATTCCCCACTCTAGAATCATATTGACACGGCCACTATATTTTCTTCATCTTGCATAGTTTACATGGAGGAAAGAGATAATGTTGTGAGTGACTATTAGACTGATTCATTAAATCTGAGCCATGGAGCTCTTACATCATCTCGTACCCTGGCAGTAAATGGGAACCTTTTTTTTTTTTTTTTCCGGTAAAAAGCCACTTTCCTTTCCGAGAGGGGAGAGTCCATCCCTGCATCACCTAAATTTGGAAGGTTATGATCGGTCTAAGGCAACTACATGTTCCTGTGATCCTCTGACGAATCTTTGTCTTAGATCATGTCATAGCGTAAAATGGACAAGATTGTGTTCTAGATTTAGGTAAAGAGAACCACAATAGAATACATTTAGATCCAAAACCATGTTCTGAAAATAAAAATTAAAAATTGAGAAAAAAAAGATACATTGTCCAGAACTCGTCGCAGACAAGGCACAATTTTAACCATAGTTAGCCGAAACCGGAAACATTACTGTTGCGGCCAATCCCCTCGTCGCCTGGTCGTCGGGAACGAGCACATGCAAAAGAAAGTCCGCACTGACCGGAGGTGGCTCCGGCGGAGACCCTCCGACGGTCAAGTCAGAGAGGAGACTAGGCAACAGTGAAAAGAAAACAAGGAGCTCAACGAGAGAGGAAAAGAGAGAGAGGGAGCAAGCCCAAAAATTTCGAAGGGACCTCTAGCACTGTTGCATTCCCCGATATATATAGTGGAGCATGGTATGGCACCGTCATTAATGGCGCGGACAGTTGAAGAATTGTCAACTTACTGAAGACTGTCAAAGTCGCCGTAAAGGTGTCAGATCGTCGTGAGGCTGTCAAATAGCTAGGGTTGACCCATGCCTTAGGTGGGATAATGCCCCTAGGCGGTAGTGCCGCATGCCGCTGTCAGGACTGACAGTTTCTGGCAGTCGTACGGCGTCTGGAGGATCCGACCGACCATAGGTCGGCGGCCAGTTGAGGGGCGTCGGATGAAAATTTGGGCCCCCTCCGACAGTCAGTCGGGCACATTGCGGGAGCCGGGCATCGGACCCCATAGTGTAGCCGGTTGGGAGAGAGGAAAAGGTCCGCCCGACCGACGTATCCTCGGTCGGTCGGTAGCCATCGATTGGTCGGTAACGGCAGCCGTCGGTCGGTCGGTCAGCAAAGTCGGGCATCGGTCATGTAGGCCCGACGATGAGTCGGCGTGAGTGGGGTCGGTCGGTATTCTCCAACAGTTGCCCCCCTCCACTCCTGAGTCGGATGGTGCACTGGCCAATATCTTTGTTTGGGCGGCAGCGTCAGGCGAAAGGAGTGGATGTTCCCCGTATCAAGTTCCGACCGTACTGTGGGCTGATATAATGTCAGGCGCCTCATGAATGCCAGGCGATTCGCTGGCGTCAGACGTCCTTTATCAGATATCCCGTCGGCGTCCCGTCGGTGTCAGACGTCCTGTCGGTGTCAGGCGTCCTGTCCCGTCGGCGCCAGACGTCTCATCCCATCGGGAAGGGAAACCGTCGTTCCCGTCGCCCCCTCGGGGAAGCGAAATGTCACGGCCTCTTCACCACGTGGCAGGTGGCCATTGGGTCGGGTTGGTTCGAGCGGATGGAGGTGACGTGGCTCGATCTGAGGATGGGTGCGTCGAATCGTCGGGCTGACAGGCGGCCCGGATGACGCCACACGGCACGATCTGGGAATTCCTCGTTGGTCGTGCCTCCATCTCGACCGTTGGGAGGTACTATATAAACATGGTCGCCTGTATCCAGGTTTCTACCCCCTCATTTTGCTGTCGAGACTCTGCCCGCGTAGCCCCCCGTTCCAGGTACTCATCTCCGCTTTCCTTCTTCTTAGGAGTTCTCTCTTCTTCTTCTGAGGGCCTTCATCGTCTTCTCCTTTGCTTTCTCACAGTCTCCTCCTTCTTCTTCATTTCCTGTCTTTTGTTTTAGTCCATGGCTAGAACATCTCCACGAGGAGGTTAGTCGGGAGAGCCGACTGACGACCCTCAGTCGACCCCAGAGGTTGAGGTCTCTTCACTTTTGGGGCCGAACGTGGATCGGCTCTGGGAGCAATATTGCATCCCGGAGCAATTTCGGCTGTTCGCCCCTGGTGCCAATGGTCGGGTCAATAGCCTGCCTGAGGGCCAGGTGGCCTTCTACGTCGAGGACCTCCGGGCCGGTCTTCGCTTCCCGGTCCCGGAGTTCGTCCGGAACGTACTTGACTATTACGGACTGTGCCCGGCGCAACTCGCGCTGAACTCAGTTCGGCTAATAGTCAGTTTTGCTTTGTTGTGTTGGCTTTTGCCGACTGACCCTCAGATTTCTCTCTTTCGAGCCTTCTTCGTCCTCCGACCCCACCCTAAAGCCCGAGGGTGGTGGTACTTCAATCCTCGGAAGGGACTTTCTTTCATCACTGATCTTCCATCGTCCATTCATGGATGGAAGAACCAGTTCTTTTTTGCATCTTCTTCTATTCCATTGGGGTTTCCTACTCATTGGGGGAATCCCCGAATCCAACCGAACGAGAACAGTCGGGTGGAAGCTGAGGACCGGGAAGACTTCCACCGGCTGAAGGATATTTCGGTGCCGAAGCAGAGGGAGCTCGTCACCGAGCAGGCCCTATACGATGCCAGTCTCAGCCCGGTCCCTCGCTTAGGTTGGTTTTCCTTCTTCCTTCCCCTTTTTCCTTTTTCTTTTCTTTTATGGTGCTGACCATCTGTCGTCGTTTTGCAGATATGCCGCCGAGGTCAAGACTAACGGCAGCCGACGTACGTCAGTACGCCGTTCGGAAGAGGCCGGCACAAGGGGCCGGACCGTCGCGGCCTCTCAAGAGGCCCCAGGTGGCTCCGCCGAGCGAGCCGACTGGGTCGGAGGCGGAGCCCGTTATCGCACTGTCGGCGCCGACAGTGCTTGTCGAAGTCCCGTCCGAGGGACCGTCGGGCGAGGGCGCTGCTCCGCCCGAGAGAAGGGCGGTCGAGGAATCGGTCGATGGCGCACCGGCTGCTCAGCTGGTGGAGGAGGATCGGGAGGAGGCACGCGAGCCCGAGCAACCCGCGCCTGCTGCTGCCGCACCTTCGGGGGATACTCGGTCGGGCTCAAGCTTGCCATCCTTCTTCGACGTCAGGGCCTGGATGTCTGGTCGAGGGAAGGCCCCGATGGCATCCGACGATGAAGGAAGGTAGGTCGGTGGTGGGGGGTCAACCGACTTCCCACTTTCCGAAGGTGCGTCGGGCCTGGCCAACCACAACTTGACCAGGAGGCTGTGCCAGACGCTCCTTCTCCCAGCTGACATCGAGGCGATGAAGAATCAGCGTGTCTCCGACATGCTGTCTTCATTCTACCCGATGATGATCCGGGTGAGTCTCTCTCTTCTTTATTTCCATTATTGTTTCTGTGAGTTCGGTCTTCTGACGGTCGGTCTTATTTTGTGCAGCTGGTCTACAACATATCCGAGCTAGAGGCCGGATATCAGAGATTCGATGATCTGCGCGCGGCCTGGCGAGACAAGGTCGCGGCCGCCGAAGTCGATCGGGTCATTCTGGTCGACCAGCTGCAACAGTCGGTCGATCGGGAGGGCCGACTTGAGGGGGAGGTCTCCCGACTCACGGAGGAGGTCTCCCGGCTCACGGGCGCCTTGGCGACTTCGGAGTCTGAGGACGACGCCAAGAAGAAGTCCCAGACTGTCCGTCGGCTTCGGCATGAGAGGGACAGCTTCGCCAAGGAGCTGAAGGCCGAACGCGAGCAGCTCCGAGTAAGCCTCGGAAACCTTGCCAAGGCCGAAGAAGGTCTGTCCGTCGCCCAGGCTGACGCAGACATCACGAAGGCGGAAGCGGAGTCGGCAAAGGAGGCCATGGGTCGGGCTGTAGAAGACTTCCGCGACTCGGAAGAGTACCGGGAAGAACTTCTGGAGAGCGGCTTCCTCTCGTACCGGGTGGGGTACGAGGACGCTCGGAAAGCTGTTCGAAGCTTGTACCCAGAGCTTGATCTCAGCAGCATTGTTCTGTCAGAGTCGGAGGCCCCAGCTACGGAGGAGACGGCTGACCCATCACCGGAAGGCCTCACCACCAGGGCGGAAGCCGAAGAAAATGCGGAGCAAGCCACCGAAGATCAAGCGACCCCGACTCCCGAAGCCCGAGCAGATTCGCCGACCGTCCCCGGCCGTCATCCAGTGGAAGAAGCCGACTCTGAGGGCTAGTCGATTTTTTGTTTTTGTTTTTCCTTTACTTCTACTTGTCATACTTGTAGCCGGGCTTCAGCCCAGTTTTGTAAATTTGTCCTGATCTTCAATGAAATCAAAGTCAAAGTTTTTTGGACTTGAACTTTTTTCCTCTGCATGTCTTTCTTTTTTCATGTGTTGTGGAATGCTTTTGAACACATAAGTCGCTAACTCGATAGATTAGTTAGGACGTTCGGTAATGCACGCTGCCGCGAAGGCAGAGAAAACCTCGATTTTGGATCAGTCATCCGACGGTCGAGGGCTTGAGTCGGACGTCCGTCGCCCGGTTGTGAGTCGGGCGTGTTCGTCGAGTCGAAAGTCGATCGACTGTCGGGCAAGACTCGACAGTCGGATATCCTTCGACGCATTCAATCGAATGTCGTCCGACGCGTTTAGTCGGGGAAGCGATGATAAGTCGGATCCTGATACCCTTACATCGGGTACTTTCGCCGCACCGCACGATAGATGGTGGTAAGTCGAATATCCTTCGACCGACCGTAGCTCGGTCAGTGAGTCATGAATGCGACAGTGGTCGCGTCGTGTGATAGACGGTTGTAAGCCGAATATCCTTCGACCAGCTGTAGCTCGGTCGGTAGGTCGCGAACGCGACAGTGGTCACACCGGCGTCTCGCCTTTCTTTGGTCGGGGCTGAGTCGGCAAGTTAGCCAGTCGTTTGGCCTGAAAATTCGACCGTAGAAGGAGTGTAACTCCCATTGTCACGGATCTTTCGGCCCTTGTAAGCGTCCGATACATCGTCGGCTATTGGGTCGTCAGTTCCGTGTGGATGTTAAGTCCAAGTCGGGACGTCGGGACTCGTCCTTCTTGGCGAGTGCCGACCATCAGTCGAAGAGTTGAGACTCCAAAATTTGAAACTGGATTTGTATTCCGAATGAACAGGTACAAAGTTCATTGGTGATACAGTTTTAGGTTGTCGGCATTCCAGATCCGGGGAATGGGGTTCCCTTCCAGAGTTTCCAGTCGGTAAGCCCTTGGCCCGTAGGTGTTTGCCACCATGTAGGGCCCTTCCCAATTCGGAGCTAGCTTCCCTTGGTCTAGAGGCTTCGAGACTTCTGTCTTTCTTAAGACTAGGTCCCCAGGCCTGAAAAGCTTTGGCTTGACCTTGGCGTTGTAATATCGGACTACTTTCTGTCGGTATGAAGCCATGCGAAGTTGAGCCTCGTTTCGAAGTTCGGGGAGGAGGTCTAGGTCGGCCCTCCGGCACTCAGAGTTGTTCGGTTCTTGATACTGCTCGACCCTGGTTGATGGCAGCCCGATCTCGAGCGGTATCATTGCCTCCGTCCCATAGGCCAAATTGAAAGGTGACTCCCCGATCGAAACGTGGGGGGTCGTTCGGTACGCCCACAGGACGGAGTTCAACTCCTCGACCCAGAGGCCTTTAGCTTCATTCAGTCGGGTTTTGAGCCCGTGTAGTATAGTCCGGTTGGTCACCTCGACTTCACCGTTGGACTGTGGGTGCCCGACCGAAGTCAGTCGATGCGTGATGTGAAACCTCGCGCAGAAGTCCCTGAAGTCTTGATTGTCGAACTGTCGTCCATTGTCGGTGATGATGGTATGCGGCAATCCGAACCTGAAGATGATGGACCTCTGGACGAAGTCCTCCATCTTCCACTCGATAATTTGCGCCAGGGGCTCGGCCTCCACCCACTTGGTGAAGTAGTCGATGGCAACGACTATAAACTTTCTTTGGTCCGATGTCGGAGAAAAAGGACCGAGAATGTCGACCCCCCACTGGGCGAAGGGCCATGGAGCGACAATAGGAGTGATTTGGCTGGTTGGTCGGTGTTGTATGTTGGCGTACTTCTGATATGGTTCGCACTTCCGAACCAACTCAGCCTCATCCTTCCTCATGGTGGGCCAGTGGTAACCCTGCCGCAAGACCTTGTAGGCCAAGGATTTGCCACCCAAGTGACTCCCGCAGATCCCTTCGTGCACTTCTCTGAGTGCGTAATCTGCGTCAGTCGGTCCCAAGCACCTAAGCAAGGGAAGGGAGAACGACCTTTTATAGAGTCGGCCATCCATGATCACATATTGGGAGGCCGACCATCAGAGCCGCCTGGCCTCCGTGGGATCTTCAGGGCCGATCCCGTCGGTCAGGTACCGAACAATCGGATCCATCCAGCTTGGTTCGACCGTCAATTGCAGCACCTCCTCGACCTTGTCGATGCTCGACTGCTCGAGATTCTCCACAAACGTCCGGCCTAAAGAGTCGAAAGCTGAAGTCGCCAGCCTGGAGAGTGCGTCGGCCCGGGCGTTCTCCGATTTGGGGATATGGGAGATCTCGAAATATCCGAGGCGCGTCACAAGATCATTCACTTTCTGAAGATATTTCGTCATTGCCGGGTCTCGCGCCTCGAATTCACCTTTGACCTGCCCCCACGATTAGCTGAGAATCGGAGAATACCCGGAGGCTGTCGATCCCAAGTTCCTTCGCCATCCTCAAACCGGTGAGGAGCGCTTCATACTCGGCTTGATTATTGGAGGCTTTGAAGTTGAGTCGGAGGGCGTACTCGGTGACTACCCCCTTCGAGCTGGTGAGCAAGAACCCGGCCCCGCTCCCCTGAGCGTTTGAAGCTCCGTCGATGTGCAGTACCCAGGTGGACATCGGGTCAGGCTCGGAGTTCGCAGCTCCTCCGGGGTTTTCGCCTTCCGACCCTTGGTCGGTCGTCGGGCATTCTGCGATGAAGTCGGCCTGGATCTAGGCTTTTAAGGCAAGTCGCGGTCGGTACTGTATGTCGAACTCGTTGAGCTTCATCGTCCACTTCGTCAGTCATCCCGATGTGTCGGGTCGGTGCAATATCGCCCTCAGGGGTTGGTTGGTGAGGACCACAATGGCATGCGCTTGGAAGTATGGGCGGAGTCGTTGTGCGGAGACGGTCAGGGCAAAAATTATCTTTTTTATCTCCGAATATCGAGCTTCAGCATCGTGAAGCACTTTGCTGGTATAGTAGATAGGTTGATGGGTTCGGCTCTCATTTTCTCGGACGAGCACCGAACTAACCGCCTCGGGGGAAGTGGCCAAATAGAGATACAGTGTCTCTCTGACTTCTGGCTTCACAAGCAATGGCAGAGAAGCCAGGTACCTCTTCAGATCCTCGAAGGCCCGTCGGCACTCATCCGACCAAGAGAAGCCCTTCACCTGCCTCAGGGTCTTGAAGAACAGGAGGCATCTTTCGGCCGACCGAGAGATGAATCGGCTGAGAGCAATGATTTTTCCATTCAGCTGCTGGACCTCCTTCTTGGTGTTCGGGTGGCGCATGTTGATGATTGCCTTTATTTTCTCAGAGTTAGCCTCAATTCCGCACTGAGAAATGAGGAACCCGAGAAACTTCCTCGAGGTCACCCCAAAAGCACACTTAGTCGAATTCAGCTTCATTCGGTGTCGTCGCAGAGTGCGAAAGGTTTCTTCAAGATCCCAGACATGATCTACAGTCTGCGCACTCTTTACCAGCATGTCGTCCACATATACTTCCATATTACCCCCGATCTGATCTTTGAAGACCTTGTTGACAAGTCGTTGGTAGGTGGCTCTTGCGTTCTTCAATCCAAAGGGCATCACTCTGTAGCAATAGAGACCCTTGAGGGTCAGAAGGCAGTGTGCTCTTCGTCTTCGGGTGCCATCCGGATCTGATTGTATCCGACGAAAGCGTCCATGAAGCTGAGCAGTCGATAACCGGACGTCGCATCTACCAGCTGGTCGATCTTCGAAAGTGAAAAGCTGTCCTTTGGGCAGGCCCGATTCAAGTCGGTGTAGTCGATGCAAATCCTCCACTTACCGTTGGCTTTCTTTACCATGACAACGTTGGCGAGCCAATCGGGATATGTAATTTCTCTGATGAAGCCTGCCTCGAGTAGCTTATCCACTTCTTCGTCGATGGCCTTCTATCTTTCAGGAGAAAAAGACCTTTTCTTCTGCCTCACCGGCCTCATCGTCGGGTCGATGTTGAGTCGGTGGGTTATTATCTCCGGGGGGATGCTCGACATATCTGCTGCCGACTAAGCAAATATGTCGGCGTTTGCCTTCAGCAGCTCTGCCAACCGTTGTCGTTCTGGGTCGGGTAGCTGAGACCTGACCCATACCTGTCGGTCAGGATTCTCCGCTATCGAGATGGGAACGAGCTGTTCGGTCAGTGAACCCCATTCTTCCTCCTCCCGTTGGTCTAGCTTGTCGATCGTTAGGGAGCTCTTCAACTCGTCGGTTTGAGCGGAGATCTGAAAGCATCGACGGGCGAGCTGTTGGTCTCCACGCATCTCTCCGACTCCATTTTTGATCGAAAATCGAACCAGGAGATGGTACGTCGAGACGATCGCTTTGAGGGCGTTTAGTCCGGGTCTTCCGAGTATGGCGTTGTAGGCCGAAGACACCTAGACGACCGCGAAAGTCAAATGGACTATGCTTTATCATGGTTCGGTACCAACCGTCATGGGCAGAGTCACTTCTCCTTCCGTCGTGACAGCATCCCCAACAAAGCCTATCAAGGGCGTAGAGACTCTGTTGAGTCGGTCGGTCGATAGTCGCATCCGGGAGAAGGTCGAGTAAAACAAAATATTCGTTGAACTTCCATTATCTACAAAGATTCTTTTTACATCATAGTTCACTATTGTTGTCGAGACAACAACAGCATCGTCGTGGGGAGTTTGGATGCCCCGGACATCATCTTCTGTAAAGGTAATTACGTCATCAGGGTGCGGCTTCTTCGTCGGCTCCCCTCCAGCAGACGTCCCCGAGCCCAGTCGTTTGGAAATCATATTGATGACCCCGACCGTTGGCTGATTAGTCATCGCTTCTTCAGTTGGCTGGAATCATCGGTCAGCAACTGGTTGAGTCAGCGGGTTCCTCCGAAATTTACCGAGATATCCCCGACGGATGAGAGCTTCGATCTCATCCTTAAGCTGGATGCATTGCTCGGTATTGTGGCTGTGGCCCCGGTCGAATCGACAGTACTTCCGTCGGTCGAGGCCTTTTGCCTTCAGAGGCGGAGGCCGTCGCAGGTACTCTTACCCTTCGATCTCCATCAAAATCTGTGCACGAGGAGCAGAGAGAGGAGTGTAGGAGTCATACCTGGGGCGTGTCGGCCTTGGAGTTTGCCGTCGGGGCGACCTCTAGTTCTGCCGTGGGGGTGAGACTCGACCGTCGGTCGGGGGCCTGCTAGGTTTGGTGGGGTCCCGACCCTTTCTTCGCTTCTCCTTCGGGCCCTTGAACTCGATCAAGCGCCGGTCGGAGGCTCCTTCATCCGCATGTATGTACTTGTACGCGTGCTCCAATAGTTTGGCATACGTACGGGGGAGGATCTTGTCCAGGGAGTAAGTGAATCAGAATGTCCTTAGCCCCCGTTTTATGGCCGAGATGGCCATGTCTTCGTTGAGGTCCCGAACCTCAAGCGTGGCCGCATTGAATCGCGTCACGAAGTATTGGAGCATCTCGTTTTCTCCTTGTTTGAGGGAGAAAAGGCTGTCCGATGTTCGCGGCGGCTTCCGGCTGGTGCTGAAGTGGGCCACAAAAGAGTACTCGAGCTGCCCGAAGGAGTGGATACTTCCCGATCGAAGATCGGAGTACCAGGCCCTGGTGGCTTTGCGAAGCGTGGCAGGAAAGTCGATGCAAAGGAGAGCGTCAGTTGCCCCTTGAATCATCATGAGAGCTTTGTAGCTCTCCAGATGGTCGATTGGGTCGGTAGAGCCGTCGTAAGGCTCCACGTGCGGCATCTTGAACCGACTGGGGATCGATTCATCGAGGATGAGTCGGGAGAGAGGTTGGGCGGTCTGAAAGTCGACGTCATTTGAAGACTTCTGCCCGTCCACCTGCAGCTGGACAAGCCGACAGTCGATTTTCTCGAACCTGCGTTCGTAGTCGTCGATCTGTCGGTGCTGGGAGACCCCAGGAGTGGAGTCTCCAGAAGAGTCTGAGAGAGAGGCGGACGGCGTTCGCGGTCGCTTCTCCTTCCTTGCTCGTTCCAGCTGGGAAGGAGATGGCCGTCGAGACCGACGGGTGTCACACCGCGGGCGCCCCTCCTCCTCTTGGTGGGAGCGCTAAGATAGGTGCTCCGGAGGGGGTGACGGAGATCGGTGCGGACGTCGGCGGTTGCTCCTGGAGGGCATCGGGCGCGCCGTCGGTTGCTCGACCGATGAAGGCGGCTGTCGAATCGGTTGCTGTTGAAGGCTTTTGACTGCGTCTGTCAGCACGGTCATCTGCCGCACGATTGTCGCGATCTGTGCCTCCGTGGTCACTGCGGGATGCGGAGAGCTAGGTTCCACCATGGAGGGTGGAGGAGAGGCCTCTTCCCGACGGGAAGAGCGCCTCGCCGATCCAGTGATCCTCGATCGCTGAGCTCTTATCTTTGTCATCTTGAAAGATGTTTCAAGTTTCGTGGGGGTCGCAATCCCTGGTGCTGTCAATGAAGCACCAACTTGTCACTGCGAGATCCTCCCCCTTTCTTGGCGCGCCAATCTGTTGCGGCCAATCCCCTCGTCGTCGGGAACGAGCGCCTGTAAAAGAAAGTCCGCACTGACCGGAGGTGGCTCCGGCGGGGACCCTCCAATGGTCAAGTCAGAGAGGAGACTAGACAACAGTGAAAAGAAAACAAGGAGCTCAACGAGAGAGGGAAAGAGAGAGAGGGAGCAAGCCCGAAAGTTTCGAAGGGACCTCTAGCACTGTTGCCTTCCTCGATATATATAGTGGAGCATGGTATGGCACTGTCATTAATGGCGCGGATAGTTGAAGAATTGTCTACTCACTGAAGACTGTCAGAGTCACCGTAAAGGTGTCAGATCGCCGTGAGACTGTCAAATCGCTAGGGTTGACCCATGCCTTAGGTGGGATAATGCCCCTAGACGGCAGTGCCGTATGCCGCTGTTAGGACTGACAGTTTCTGGCAGTCGTACCATGTCTGGAGGATCCGACCGACCATAGGTCGGCGGCCAGTTGAGGGGCGTCGGGTGAAAATTTGGGCCCCCTCCGACAGTCAGTCGGGCATGTTGCGGGAGCCGGGCATCGGATCCCATAGTGCAGCCGGTTGGGAGAGAGGAAAAGGTCCGTCCGACCGATGTATCCTCGATCGGTCGGCAGCCGTTGATCGGTCGATAACGACAGCCGTCGGTCGGTCGGTCAGCAAAGTCGGGCGTCGGTCATGTAGGCCCGACGATGAGTCGGCGTGAGTGGGGTTGGTCGGTATTCTCCAACAATTACCATACCAGAGAAGAATACTTGTGTTAAATTATTTGTGTTCGTATTACATGGAACCAAAGGTGAATCACAATAAGCTCTATCTATTGAATCAAATCATCTGACTCCTTGCTCAAAATGCCATGCGATGCTAAATCTTGCAAACCTAACCGGCACATAGTTTCAAGTTGTGCAATCTATTATTTGAGCCGGATCATGGAAGAACCCTGTAAGGTTGTATTTAATAGCTGAGAATTTCTCCAGATTGCTGATAATTTAATATAATAATCTGAATTACTGTATTTGATATGATTTTTGGATGATAATTTAAATTATCTTAGCAATCCAGATTATCTCATGGAAAGCAATCTGGATTGCTTTGTGGAGGGATGACTATCCAGATTATCATTTCTTTGATGATATTACAATAAAAATTTTAAATAAAATTATTTTTTAAAAAAATAATATAAAATTCATTGTCCGACCCTCCTCCTCACTCCTCTTTGTGTGCGTCCCCGGCCCACGGCTCCTCCATCTTTTTTTGTCTCTTGTGAATCCTCTGTCTTTATCCCCCACCATCCCCTGTGGCTTCTCCATTATCATCCCCACCACCTCCATGGCTCCACATGCGCCCGTCCCCTCTCCCTCTCTACCCCCAGCGCTCGAGGTTTTCCACACTTCTCAGCCCGCCACTTCTCCGTACTACCACCACACCCACATCATTTTCGTTATTTTTCATCAGAAAAAAGAAAAGCACCAAAACAAAATTATTGAAGATATTTTAAAAATTTAATTTCATATTATCGATAATTTAATTGTCATATCAAACATGTTAATCAAAATTTTTAATAATTTTACTATAACATTATCTGTATGTACTAAAAATAATAATCAATATTATTGATAATTGAATGATAGTAATCTATCCTAAAAGTAATCAATATTACTTTTTAAGATTTCTTAGCAATGCACCAGATGCAACTTAAGATACAAAGATAATACCTTCTCAATTGATCCGCAGAAAATGGAGGGAGAAGTATGATCAAATATATATATATATATATATATATATATATATATATTTTAAAAGAAAATAGTTTGTCAAAAAAAATTTATATGAGATGTGAAAAAATCACTTGTTATGCTTGGGCATCAGCTTTCTAGATAATGATATTTTAATGAGAAAAAAAGAAAATTCTTAAACAAGTCCTATGATGATGAACTCCGTCATAGAAATCGTCTTCCCCCAACCCTCATTCCAGGGGAGAAGGACGGCTCGACGAGACCCTGGTCCATGCCCAAGACCGACCCCCGACCGAGAGGTACGACTTCATCGTCCACGCCGTGATCGACGGTCAGGTTCTCGCCTTCTAAGTTTCGAAGCGCCCGGTGGCCGACGAGCTGCTCAAAGAGGCCACCAAGGCCTTCGAGGTCGTCGTATTCACCGGAGGGCTCACGCAGTACGCATCCCTCGTACGTGCTCGATCGACCACCTCGATCCCGGAGGGAAGATCACACATATCACACCGGCTGTTGCGGGGCTTCTGCAAGGAGATGGAGGGGAAGTTCGTGAAGGATCTATCGGTGATGGGGAGGGGTTTGGATCATCGGGTGGTGAGTGCGGATGAGGACCCGAGTGCTTACGCATTCCAGCGGGAGAATGCAGTTCAGAAGGTGATGAGATTCTTTGACATTGCTCCTCTCTGTCAGCTCAATATCTTTGGAGGCCTAAAGCTAAAAATGAAGACGGAGTCAGGGAGAGACCTTCTTCCGGACTCCGGCTTTCGAGAAACGAAGACGGACCGACGGACCGTCGGCCCGACGAACAACCGGAGCGGAGGGGGAGTGTCGAAAAATAAAAAAAAAATGAAAAAATTTACCGGTGGAGGCCGGGGGTGGATCGGGATGCCGGAAGCGAAGGCTGGAGGAGGAGTGTCGAAAAACAAAAAAAAATGAAGAAACTTACCGATGGATGTCGGGGGGTGGACCGGGATGCCGGAGGCGGAGGCTGGACGTCTGGATCGGGACGCCGGAGGTGGGAGGTGGAGGCTGGACCGCGATGCCGGATGCGCACGAGCGGAGAGCCTCCTGGGAGCGGGGGGCCTAAGGCAAGGGCTTCGGTGGTCTTACCCTTCAGCCGCCCCTGCTCTTTGAGGATAGACGGGTATGCCATCTTACACCATCTCTCACAGAGCACGAATCAGAAAGCGCAGATCTGATCCGAGCTTGTCCATTTGTTTTATGAGATATGGCCGATTGATCGATTTCAAGATAGGAGTAGAGTCCAGTTACTATCAAAGAGAGCCTTTTGGGTTGCACCTCTAGCAAAACATTTCAACACTTCAGTACAAGCTGTGCAGGCTGATTTGGTGAAATATAATTAGGGCAGAGTTTCCTACTCTTGTTACTGATCAGGTGACGCAATCCTTCCATAGCCACAATGGATTTGAGGAACATAGCATCTGCATATGAGATTTAACTTTAAGTGTAAAGCTTGCATCGAGTTTGCACTGGCAGTTGATTTGATTGTTCAAAGGTGAAATTAAGGATGCTTAGTTAATATTTAAGAACCTCACTGTGCTCTGGATATTAGTTTTACTTTCTTTTTTCTGCATGATTTGATCATTTTTGATCTTAGAATACTTATAGCCTACTCAATGAGATTTGTAAACATACTAATCATTATTTAGCATAGGCATGTTTTTTACCCTTTTTGCACAGCAAAAGAAACGGAGAGCCGACCTAGGCATCCTTTCATGTCACATTTATCTGTTACCAGTATTGGTTAAAATGTTTTTAAGGAGAATCACATATATAAGAAGATACGAGAGACCTTTATTCAGTTATCATAGCACAACATATAATTGGAACAAGAATCATAAACATTTATGGTTCTCCTTTTTATTGTAGTTCATCCATAGTAAACAGGCTGCTATTGCCAACTTCCAAATGCTTTATTTCTTTTTCAATGGCGCTCTCCAGATAAGTAGATAGACTCATACTTCAGTTTTCCCTGCATGCATGCAACAATACTGGCATTAGATCTTGTCAGTAGTTGGAGAGATGATGTTTCAGTCTATGCGACATAGTTATGTCTCATGGGTAATTAACATAGATCGATCTTTCAATATTCCTTTGCAATAGCATAATCTGGTGATAAGAAGGATAAGCCATATCTTCCGTATCATAAAAACATATAGCTTTGTATATCAAAATAATTACCAAATTCCTTTCTTTTAATGCCTTGGAGGACAATTCTTAGAGATCAATATGCTAAAGAAATATGGAGCAGCTGATGAACCATCTAAAAAAACAATATAATTATAACTTTGGCACAAAACAATACACCTTCAAAATTTTGTTGTGTTTGTATCATGAATTCAACATATAGTTTATTGCAAGTTCCCTCAAGTACACAGAGGTCCTTGTTGTCTTAGCTTATAATACGAGCAACTAATTCATTAATCACAGCCGATGAAAGAAGTTGACAACCGTGCAGGTGAAAATTTGTAGTCGATCAATTAATCTCATGGATGATCAAATACTTAAAAAATTAAGTTCATAAGCAAAGAAAAGACCTACGATTCACACAGTGCTGCAGTTGGCATGGCTACTGGGGAACAGGAGCTCAACGTTGCACTGAGTAGTGACATTGTGGGCTTTCTCAGGAGTGACCAGCGGGTACCCTTCCATCATGCTCATAAGACAATGGCACACCACTGCCTTCCCTATGTATGAGCGAGCCCCCGCCGCAACCACTGCAGCACCAGAACAACAGAGTTGTGATGGCTTATTACCAATCGGGTTCATGAAGGAGGAAAAGCAAGGCAGAAGGGGTCCAAAAACAGGGACGCAAGCGAAGGTGCCCATTGTCATGGGTACGCCAAAGAGGAGGATGAGGAACAGCAGACTAAATGAAGTAGAAGAGGCCATTAGTTTTGTCCTAAGGTGGAGCACAGGAAATGGTCTACTACAAGTTTGAGTTGATTAAAATTAGGAGGGACTGTGGTGTTTAAATAGGACAGGAGAAAGAGAATGGAGGAGAAAAGTTGGGGGCTTTAATGAGGCGGTGAGAGGGATATCAACTGGAACCGGAGAGAGCCAAGGGCGCATTTATGCACGATAGCAAATGGAACATGACCTTAAGGTGCACATGTGGGGTATTATGTGACTGAAATAAATGAAAAAAACTGATCTTTTGAGCAATTTGATACTGTCATTTGCTTAATCACATGCAAACTTTTCTCTTCTTTCGTCACAGTGAAACCAAATCTAGATACCTTTGAAAGGTAAATCTTCCAAAGGTTCTGAGTCTAAAGTCGAAGCTCACATGGCTTGTTTGGTAAACATCTGAGTAGAGAACCGATTCTTGAGAAGAAAATTGGACAGAACTCGATCACAATTGATTGAGATAATGAAATTACATGAAAAGGGGAAAAGAAGAAGAGCCTACCTCAAAGAGGAAAGAGAAAACAGAAAACATCCAGGAAACCTACAACTTGATCCACAAAGACTAAAATACAACACTTCTTCAGAGTGAAAGTTTCTAGTGGAGGATATGATGCAGCATGTCACAGTCTGTTTGGTTTCTGTGGAGCTTCTTATCGAGCCGGGCTCCTTTTGATTTTGGTGGGCTATAAAGTTGTTTGCGCTCGCTCATGCCATAGCTGAACTAAGCCCAAACAAGCTCGTCACTCATCTGATACTGAGCTGTTTATAAGCAACTTGGTTCGTTTACATCCTTACAAGTCTTGTTGATGATCTTGTTGCTGATCTCTTGCCATAGTCTTTTGTTGGGTTTTATGATAAGCGGACAGTCTTATAATTCCCCGTATAATATAAGATATCAAGTATACAAATTGTTCTCAATCAGGAGTTCAAAAAATTGTTTCATAAGTAGGTACGCTAGTCTTGGCCGTATAGTAATTGTCACATTGGATTGACAACTAATTCTAGTTCTTGTACCCAAGAGATCTTGTTACATATCATTCACAAACATCCAGACCAACAATTTTTCATTTCTTCAAATATGAAAGCCAAGAGCTTTCTCTCATTTGTATAGTATTTTTAGTTAGTCGACTTCCATATATCCAAAAGTAACTTCAGCCACAAGGTCCATCACCAGGCTGATGGAAAGAAGGCATGATATTTTCATGCAAAAGAAGACTTTAGTGACAGGCTAACTCCATCCAGACCAAGTAGTGTCACATTAGAACTTGCCCACCAGGTTAACAAGGATACCACCACCATGCAAGATGTCTCATTTTTCATGGCAGATGGTCCAAGAAGTCTTATCCTATTTTCACATAATTTGTTGCAATATATAGAGATACATATATTACGAAGAACAATGGTATCTAACTTACTACGTCATCCTCTCATTCAAAAATTATCTGATTTTGGATTAATGACGAGCTAGTTTTAGAATAACAGAAACATGTCTCACTTGGAAGCAGGGATTTATATTACTTATAACCTTTTTATATCCTCCTAGTTACAGAGCCATAATTACCATTGAGCAAGTCATGCAGTTCATGGCAAAAGAATTGGATTTTTCAATTGATGCTCTCTGATTAAAGCAGCAACCACCATAGCCATGTGACTGCACCTGATGCTTTTATTTCCATCCTGTATATTTCCTTTTCTTGGTTTCTGAACCCTCATACCAAAAGCTTTTGAAAGGACATAAGAACACAATATACTGTCCTTACATTGATCTTGCCAGTGCACATGTGCATACTGGTTCTTCATCTTTCACAGAGTCTTGGGAGAGTGATTTGCAGAAAGCCATCCCTACATCCAAAGTGACCACCCTCAGTGAATTATGCAATCAATATGAACAGCTACTGACATACCTACATTTTCACAGGCTCTTCAAGTGTGGGTTTGTAAACCTTGACCATATAACCATGTAAAGAACTCACAATGCTGTACGGATCTATTTACGCTTAATAGATGAGGAATATGAAAGAATGCAAGCTAAAACTTGAGAATATAAACTTAAGTTTGGATGGTCTGTTCTACAGTGTGTCATGTTTTTCTACACAACAATAATGTCTAGACCACATCAGAACTTCCCATGGAATAGAAAATTCAGAATTTGCCCTTTCAGCAAAGGACAAACTCATGAAGACAGATCACATTTCATGTTTTTCAAATTTGAGAAAAAGGAGATACACCTGCAGACTTAAAAAAAAAAAAATGCAGTAATAATATAAAAGAGTGCGATGGAAAATTTGCCCATCAGGTTGGAAAGATAAGGTCAAAACTGAGAAGGATATGTAGCAGCTACATGATTGACTAAAGTGATGATAATTTGATCATGCAAAAAAGAAGCTGGACACGGCGGCTGTAAAAGTAACTGCTATAATATGTCAAAATGTTCAAAGAAAGGTGGAATTTAAGTTTAGGAGGATTCTAAGAAGGAATCAACAAATGTCCAATTTCAGACAATCTGGTAGTTGTAAAAAGAAATCAAGCATGGACACGTAAGGCCATTAAAAAAGAAAGGGACGGAACAGGGCTTGTTAATTGATCACCTGCATTAATGTTAGCATCCACTTATTGACCTAAAAGAAAAACTAATAGCAAAATCTTATAGTGCAGATTTTGATGCATAGTGTGCCTTTGACAAACTATCCAATCTGTGGTTGCATCTTTAGCAGTTGCCATTAGAGCATCAAAAGAGTATGACAAAATTAGCATTCGTGGCAGTTGACCTTTTCCATAGGCCGTGCTATAACATCTCGCTACAAGTAAAAGGCAACAGTTTAGCTTCCAACAAATGGAAGAAGCTAAAGAGTGATTCATAGATGGAAGTATCTTTCAGATCCATAAGAAATTATCTACAAGTAATTTCTAGGAATATGCATAAGGATGAAAAATAAATGAAGAAATCACTTACACAAATTCAGCTGAGACACTATCCTTGTTCACATCAATTGGAAGAGCCAAACGACTCGGAATGGCCCCTGCAAGATCTCCCTCTGGTGATAAACAGGGTTTGAGTTTCCAGCACAATTGGGCATTCTATGCTGCTGAGTTGACCGTTTACCTATTATGGTCAGGCTATAAACAAATGACAAGGGTATATCAGTATCAAAAAATTAAAAAAGACTACAGTTAATAGCAGTCAGACTAACATATAATCCTAACGAAAATCATAGTTTATCTAACATCAAGCTATAAGCAAGTGGATTGAAAACTTAGGGAGATAGTGTGGAAGATCAAGTTAAGTGAAGAACAATCTTTAAACAAAACCCAGACTGAAAAATATCATATTTCTAGTCATACTCATGTTCTACACTGGTCAATCAATTGAACAGTATGAACAAAATTTTAGCCTAAAGCTTGTAAAGAAAATGAAGAATGGAGACAACATCAAAAGGTTAGGAAAAAAAATAATTGTCACAATCTTGTTCATCTGCAGGAAGCTCATAAGATGAAACTTGGTAAAATTACAACTTATGGATGATTTGAAATTCTATACATAGTACAAAAGAAATAATACTTGTTAAACATGATCTTGTAAGTCTAGTAAATGGTAGGGTTAGAGTATAAGATGAAATTTGGTAAAATTTACAAGTGATGGCTGAATTTGAAATTCTATACATACTACAAAAGAAATTGTACTTCCTAACATGGTCTTGTAAGTTAAGTAAAAGGTAGAGTTGGTTTATAAGATGAAACTTGTAAAATTTACAGTTGATGGATGAATTTGAAATTCTCTACATACTTCAAAATAAACAGTATTGGTTAAACATGGTCTTATAAGTCTATTAAAGGCAGATTTATGATGATCAGGCTCAAGTATAAGAAAAACGAAGCTATCTTAATCGATCTAATTGGATTAGGATTTGAGCATGTTAGTAATTTTTGAAAATAAATTATGCCATACCTTTGGTTATCCACCTCCACTCCATGTCAATGAGGTTGACACCTGGAAGCTCGACCGTCACAACATAATTTGCCCCCGACTCTGCAACATCCATTCGAGGTGACCACTCCATCCCTGCATCAAATTTCTTTATGAAAGCATGGAACAAAAACAATAATTTACAACAACCCTTAGCCTCAGAAATACATGTACAGACAATATGCTTCAAGGAAAACTGAATATACCTGACAAATGACATTAAAAAAAAAAGACCTATATAGCTTGGGTTGCATAAATTCTCATACCTGTGTATCTCTAGTCTGGTGTGAGCATGGTAAAATTTCTAAAGCATGTTACTTTATCTAGTTGCTGATGAGGTTACGCTGACATGATGATAATGTAAAGGCTAATGTTCAATAAGTTTTAGGAAGTTGCATACCATTAGAAATAGAAGTTTGTCTTGTCCTGCTGCATAAAAGCTGCGGTTTCTTAATCTTTCCACTACCTGGTCTCGCAAATTTGGGATGGTCATTAGAAGATAGTGTCAAATCTTGTTTCACAGAATAATTATCTCTTGATATCGATAAGGTGGATTCTGTCTGAACCGGTCTAGAGAACATCGGCTTTCTGAAAGGCTGGCAAGAAGATTCTCCCTTGGCAGGACAGGAATTCTGCTGAGAAGAAATACCAGGCCCAAAATTCTGAAAAGAACAGAAAAAGGCATCTCATATGGTTTTCACCAAGTGAAACTTTGGCCAGTTGCCCCTGAAAGTGGTCTCAAGAATTTGCCATAAAGTAAAAGAACAATCACTACCTGTCTGGTAGAAACTTGTTGCATGAAATAACCTTGAGAGACAGACCCTTGGCGTGCAAAAAGCAATCTATTATCACACCGTGGTATTATAGTGCTGAGAGTGCTACTGCAATTCTGAGGTAAAGATTAAAGAGTCACTATAAACAGAGGGGTGTGATATAGCAAATGCAACATAAACCATACAACCATACAAAAATCAAGTTTAAGGCAGAATTCGCTATTGATATGTATAAAACTCCAAGCACAAAAATGACAAAAATGATCCTTTCACTGAACAGGAGTAATCTATTCTTGAAACCATGACATCGTTAAACAACAGCGTTAGAACTATCATGCGATGCTGCTGTAACATTCATACATGATACCCGTTATCTGTAGGCAGTTCTATTTGTTTATAACACAACAGAGGTTACAGTGATCATCATTTAATCATGTTGCGTAAATAAAATTTCATATCAAATATAATATATGATACCAACACGTCACCCACTCACCCCACCAACTTCATCAGTTGGCACTTTTCCTGGGGCAGTATAAATATCTGAAAAGCTGATAACTTTTGGAGTTTACATCACCCGACAATAATCTTAATTTTATCAACAATCTCTTCCTGTATAACATTTATAGCTAGTTATGTTAAAGAAGTAGCAAACACCGCGAGAAATTCCTACCCATCACAAGAACAAAACTTGTTCCAAGATATCATTGCTTCATATAGAGAAGTCTTGGTGATGGGCATCATAAGGAGACTTACCATGGGAAGAGGTGGGGATTGGGCGGCGACACCTCACCGGGTCCGGCCACGTGGTCCAGGATCCGGCTTATCCTTCTCCTAGCGATCTCGTGCTCCATCTCCCTATGGCTACAGGATCCGGCTTACTCTGCGTCCCTCCTATTTGAGCTAGTTCCTTCGGAAGAGAGAAGGGTATGCTCATATATATTTTCTTTGGCTGTTATTCCGAGATGGAGGAGATCTTTTCTTTGACAAGCTGCGGTCGTGACACGTATAGAACGTTGCGAAAGATCATGGTGGGGGTGCCAGCCGATAGATAGTTTTGATGGGGCTGGAAGTAGATTCGGATTGGTCCGGCTTTGAGTTGAGCTTCGAATTCGACCCGAAATCATTGAGACAGGATGTGAGTTTAAAAATGAATTTTTTTTTTTTTTTGGGGACAGAGATCGGATTGACTTTTGATCCTACTTGAACTCGAGTTCGAATATAAAATCTGAGCCGGAGCTATTTTTTTCATCTCTCTTCCGCTCCTAAATTCATTTTATTTCTAGTAGCAATCCAGGATAGGGGGCGGAGGAACGGCGAGTGGTACGGCGATCCGATCGCATCCTGATCCAAGAAATGGTCCCCGACGCCAAGCCAAATCAACAACTGCCGGACTTCCTCCAAAGCATGAATCTCCGTATGTGAATTGGGATATCATTATCTGATCACCCATCTGTTGACCATTGTTGATTCTCCTGATAACGATGATCCTGATGGATTTCGACAGCACTGACCCAGATGACATCTGGCAGCTCTAGCTCCACCTCTAGTATAACCTAGTAAGCATCCTCATCTGCTCCGCCTTCCTGATCTTCGATAGCACCGTGATCCGGTCTCGTCGGTGTATCTCGTCGACTATGCTTGCTACGCCCCCCGACGTCTCCAAGTCCGCTATCGCAGTTTCATGGAGCACTCCCGTCTTGCCTGCGACCTCCTCCAGGCCCACCGCAACACATATATCGTTGTCAGTCAGCACGGAGAACATCATCCAGAACTGGTACTTCGGCAATTGCAAATTCGTGCTCATCCCCAACTACCTCTTTTGTGTCAGCGGCGCTGCCGTGCTCCTCTTCAAACGCTCCGCCAACCTTTCGCCCAATTGGGCTCGAATCTAGTTCGGGCCTGGGCTCAGGTCTAGTTTCGATCTATTTTTTTTTCAAAATAATCAGGTTTAAATCTGACTCAAAGTTTGAAAAAAATTTTCAGGCTTGCTAAAATAGGAGTACGGCCCGATCCGGCTCAGTTCCAACCTAAGTTTTGATCGGTGAGAGAAGCACTGATACTTCGAAGGCGAGTCCTGGAGAAGTTAGCCCGATGGATCGATGGGTGGGAGAATAAGGAAAAGCATCACAAGGCTTCATCATTGAGATATCCAGACACCAAAATCAGTAGTGAAGAGTGATAAAAAAAAAAAAAGCCCCGCCAATACGGTAAAAACAAGATTATATTGTGTGTGTTCCCTGTACACAAATAGGCAACCCTGGATGCGAGAAATACCATTGCCTGTTATTTAATGCTTCTTGGGAACCTTGATTTGGCACTTAAAAAGAATGTATAGTTCAAGATGTACGTGTGCAATAAAAAGTTGTGCAAATGTATATACGCTCTGCTCATGCCACTAACCTGCAAATTACAAGCAGTATACTGTTAATTTGGGCTTGTTTCTCATCAAGAAGCATGGTAGTTAAGTTAGACAAATGCCAATGTCTTATTTGTTCCTCTTTGGTGGGAATTGCATTTGGTTTGATACATGCTGGTGGCAATATCAGGAGGCACATCGTTCCTATGCTTCCAAGCACGTACGTAGTACCAACACCATCCACACCTTGTATTAATATTCTGGCTTTTCCTTGGATTGCTATTGAGATTGTTGTGTCGCAGGTGAATTTGTAGGTTGTGCGCTCCATCGAAGAATAGTCACTACAAGAACTTCTGAAATTTCCGTTTTCATGGTGCATCAGTCGAGGTATCAGATATCCTTCTTGGTCTATACCAAGGCCACTGCAGCAGCTCTTCTGTTTCGGGCTGTCTGATCTATACTACAAGCTGGAAAAATAAGCAGCCAAGAATTTAGTTGAGCTTATTTTCTTGCTTTCAATTCATGATTACTTCTGGTTCTCAGAGCCTATATATTGGGGTTTGGCTGCATGATTTCTATCTAAGATCCATTGGCTTTATTACTACAGCTTCTGGCAATGAAACAATTGTACATTAGACTGCTCTACAATGTTCACTCAATTTACGTGGATAAATTTGGGTTGTCAGCTGACAAATATGCAGAACCATCATGTATCCGATGAACATAGAATTCAGCTGCATTCGTTTTAATATAGATTTCAAGATTCTTGAATGATTTACCATGAAGAAATGAACTACCCAGTATGTTCTACATAAATAGTGATAATTTAGTGCGTCTAAATGATGTCTCCTTAATAAACTGTACATTGGGTGTTGATAAATAACCACCAGGTGGCCAACCAATATTCTGAATACGTTCACAACTTCGATAGTCTTTTTCCTTTCTTTGTTCCCCTCTCTCATCAATCACTATGAAAAAAGAAATCATGCAATCATATGGGTGTCATTCGAGATCAAGTCAGTTTGAAGATGCTCTACCCCAATGGAATTCAAATAGAAAACGTGGTCTGAATTGCAGCTCGTAAAGGTGCTGGGGCCTGAACCACTACTGTCTTAAGTTTATAACTGGAAAACGATCAAACAAGCTTCATTTAGCCTCCTGGAGAAGCTACTCTAACCTGTCCTCCTAGTCTGGATAATAATCTCAAGAAGCATGCCAAGTAGTATGGCCGTATATTAAATGATTCTTACAATTCTCATGCCTCAGAAGGCTCTGAACAGACTGCACAATCGTTTGGGATGGGTAATGCACAAATCACCATCGATCTAGTGTCCATACATATGGATGGGAACAAGCCTTCACAAGGAGTGTTGATCACTCTTGTAAACTGTTAACACTAGGGCAATAAAGAAATAATTTCTTGCTCAAATGTCACTTGGGTTCCAGAGACTACAAAGATTTCTCATTGTGAAACTCCAAATTCAGCTTCCTTTCCTGCATTTTATACTCTAGCAAGTGAATGTAACTGTCGATCGGCAGAATTGCAAGATTAGAAGTCCAACTCCGTTTGCCACACCATTCATCTGAGTGTAGCTTCGCAGTTACCACTTCTATGAATCATCATAAGAACTAAATAAGTCATGGAAAAAAATGCAAACCATATTCAATAGCACAATGAACACCATTGCATCTCATAATTTTTTTGTTCTGTCTGCCCTCTTCAGCTGGAGATAACAAAAATCCATGCACGTTCATTTGATAATGATCACCCGAAAATGTATCCATGGGAAGCAATATTTTCCAAAGGGTTTCCTACTTTCAACACTCTCAACGACAAATAAACTGTCTCAGTTACCTAGAAGAAGATCGCTATGTGCAAGAACCATGGTGGGCCTCTCGATCCCCCCTCCTTTTCTATAGACACCACAATAAACAAAAAGCACTGGAAAGGAATCTATTAAGAGCTTAAGATTATAGTTCTTCATGATGTTCATCGGGATCAGCTCTGGCCACGAGCTCCCAAGAGTGAGATCCAGCTCATCTGATCACACTCTCGTGGATCCTCTCTCCCTCCCATGCTTTACAGTCCTGCAGGCGGATGATTGCTATTACTGCGTGCCAAATGCAAACTCATCAGAAGTCCATCCGCATCGGAACATCTATGTGGCCAGGTCACCTGGCATGACTGGGGACACGTGCCACTCTGCCTGGTCTC
>NC_025999.2:99613095-99701430 GCF_000442705.2 Elaeis guineensis | reverse complement strand
GATCGGATTGGTTTGAATGTATATACTTATATATACATGTAGATTGAATCATATTAGAACGGGTTAAGTTGATTTGAATGTATATAATTAGTGTTTACATGTAGATTGAATCATGTCATATTAATTTATATTAATTTTTTAAAAACATAAATTAAAATTAAATTAATTTTTTTATTTAATTTTTTTTTTAAATTGATATCAAATTAAATTTAAAAAAATATTAATATAAATCGAATCGGAGATGTTGATATGGATAGAATTCGAGGTTTGGTCGATATTTTGCACACCTCAGAATACTAGGATACCGTCAGAAAACAAGCATGGCAAACATCCACCAAACAATTCGCCCAAAATCTCCCTTGATGTACAGTGGACCCTGCCTTGTCCTAGCGTGTGATACATGGGATCTTGGCAATTGCTCAGCCTTGCGTGTCATGCGAGCATACATACTTCTTACGTTTCAGCATCCATATCTTCGTGAGGCGGGCTCCGTACTTACAACCCAATGCTCATCCAAAACTGATGCTTCCAGAAGAAACTATTACCTACACTTCATCCACCAACATATCGTACATCATGCAGCCAATTATGACCATCGCGCGCTTGCTGCGTGCACGACCATGTGGTGCATGCATTGTTGCAATAATTTCGAGTTCCGACAAGTAGCACCAGAATGTACATAAAAATCCATTCATTTGAACGCGCCGCACCCGTTTGTCAACCCAAAGACATCATGCCCGTCCACAAAATGCATCAGCGCAACGCAATGGACGAGCGGACGGACGGTGGTTTAGTGGGTGTATCGTCGGCAGATGCAACGCTGCATAGAAAATTAATTTGAGCTTTGTTTTTTTTTTTTAATTTTTTTTTTTTATCTTTTTCGTAGAAAAGCGTGTTTTCTTTTTTAGAGCTACTAAGCTACTGCCCACAACGGGATTTGATACGAAATAAAACCGGGCTTGACGCTTCTCTTCGCAACCGCCTCTCCACGTCCCCTCTTGCTCCAACCCCCTCAAAGAATTCCTTTGGTGCTAGGGTTTTGATCGCTTTTGTGGATGATGGAAGGCGTATTGGATTCCTCGTCTCTAGCTTGCAGACGCCTGGTCGTTCTCTCTGCTCATCTCGCCACCGGCGCCTCCTCCGCCGTTCCCGGTGGCGGTCTTCCGCCGGTTCTGGAGAGATCCGCCGTCTCCGCTCAGGATATCGAGCGGCCTCCGGCGAATCTCGGTGGTTCATTGACGGTGATCGATGGGAGAACCGGGAAGAAGTATGATATCGAGGTTTCCGAAGAAGGAACCGTCAGAGCTACCGATTTAAAGAAGGTGGAGACATGTTTTCACTGCTATTATATGTAAAACTTTAATTTTTGTTATTCCAGTTTTTCGTTCTCGAATAGAAATTGATTTAATTACCGTGACCGTAATTTGGATGCTGTTCCGAAGTATTACTTCCTGATCATTTTTTTCCTTTCTTTTCTTTATCTGTGAACGAGTTATTTTGTTGAAAATCGTATTAAAATTTTGATATAGTATCACTAGAACCCGATAAAAGGGTTTTTATTTTTATTTTTATTTTTTTTAATGTTTGGGGAAATCGCTATTTACACTGCACGAGAGTGACTTACTAAATTATCCTTTGTTCGGTTGAGAGTCGAAAAATAGAGTCTATTTCTTTCCCCAGATAATTTGAAATGGTTTGTAGTTGTTTATTTGGATTTTCCAACCATACAAGCCTCTGATCTATTTTCCCAAACCTTTCTAGTTGCTGCTGATATTTTTAAGAGTAGGCGCTTTAAATTTGAGAAGATAACCGTTGTAGATGGGCACAGATTACGGCTGGTAGATATGACAAGGGGCTCAAACTCTATGATCCGGGTTATCTCAACACGGCTCCAGTCCGTTCATCCATCTGTTATATTGATGGAGATGAAGGGATTCTTCGCTACAGAGGTTACCCGATCGAGGAGTTGGCTGAAAGCAGCACATTTCTCGAAGTGGCTTATCTCTTAAGTGAGCCTCATCCACCAACCATTTTGTCAAGATAATTAGATGATCTTATGGGTGCAAACACCTAACCTGTTTCCTTTTTGTAGTGTATGGCAACTTGCCTTCTCAAAGCCAGTTGGCAGACTGGGAGTTCGCAATTTCTCAGCATTCTGCTGTTCCTCAGGGCATTCTGGTTTGTCCTTGGTTCCTATTTTTTATTTCATTACAAACAATTGCATGTATCACTGCGAGACATTTTTCTTCTATTGGTAAAAGAAGTCTAAGCAGAAATTATTATTTTTTTTCCCAATTTAATTCTAACGATAACTGTATAGCTTTGATTTTCTCTTTCTGTAGGATATTATACAGTCAATGCCTCATGATGCACACCCAATGGGAGTACTTGTCAGTGCAATGAGTGCACTTTCTGTCTTCCATCCAGATGCAAACCCTGCTCTTAGAGTAAGTTTTCTAACATGAAAACACTGAGGTGAATCAAAATGCATCAGTAAGAAATCTATGTTTTCTCTTGAACAGAAAGAAATTTACATTTTATTCTCGAATAGATTGTCTTCTGGAAGGGTGTCAAGGAAGAGGTGGTTATTCCTTCAAAATGCACATTCTTCTTCCAAATTTGTATTTGGTTTTTGATGGTAACATTTTGCCTGCAAAACAGCATAAGTTATTTCAATTTTTAGTTCACCCTGTGGAATCTATGCGTGGTGCTTTCATCTCAAGTGCTAAAGAAATATGTAACTTGACATTTTTTGGTGGCAAACAACATACAGATCTGTACTGTCACCCTACGAAACATCCATAATATGTAAAAGCCTGTATCTAGATGTCAGCCTAGAAGTCATGTTTTATGCTTTGCTGACATTTTTTTTGCATGCAATTATGCATGCATGTATGCAATCATTCCAAAATACAGAGCTTAAAAGGGAAAATAGTAATTTCCTGTGGGCGATGGTCTCCCCTCCCACTCCCTTCTGCATATACTGCACTATATTCTGACACTTTTAGCTCCAGACCTTGTCATTGTTCATCAACGCTTGAGAATGGTTTTAGTGGTTGTCTTAAACTCATGCAGAAGTTTAAATTCTGGCATCTTGTTGGCATTCATTTGTTCCTTTTGTTCACTCATGCAGCTAGGATGTATTTCTGCATAGATCTCATCTGCACATCCCTTTTGCTCATGTAGGGCCAAGATCTTTATCGGTCAAAGCAAGTAAGGGACAAGCAAATTGCAAGGATACTTGGAAAGGTATGTCTTATATTCTCCTTTTACCTCGAGGATTTTTTTTTTCTTTTTTTTCTTTTTGAAATCTTAAATATCAATGTTGTGTTGGTCTTGATTTTTAAGAGGATGCAAATAAAATTCTTGCAGATTTGTCATTCTCGTAAAATTTAACCTTTGCAAGCTTGATCATGCAGTCATATAGCCTATTTAGCCTTGATATGTGATTTTTGCCTATTAATGATTGTTGCTTTTTTGTATGTCAGAATAGAATTGAGAATGCCTACCTACTCATGATAAATAATCTCGTATCTGCAGGTACCAACAATTGCAGCTGCTGCCTATTTACGGATGGCAGGAAGGCCTCCTGTTCTTCCATCCAGCAGTCTTTCATATTCAGAGAACTTCTTGTACATGTTGGACTCATTGTAAGTTTTGCAACACCTTTTTTTGGTTCACATTTTTAAGAATCATTATTGCATCATGTTTACATTTTAAATTTACTTGAAGCATTAGTAAAATAACAAAAGAAACTTTTGTCTTGTATCAATGAAGTTCTTCACTTTATGCTTTAGTAGAACAAGCAAGTTTGATGCACATGGAACCCACTATCTCCATAGTTGACGTTTTCTCTACTATATTTCAGAGGTAACAGGTCATATAAACCTAACTCTCGACTTGCTCGGGTTCTTGATATTCTTTTCATCCTGCATGCTGAACATGAAATGAACTGCTCCACGGCTGCTGCTAGGCATCTTGCTTCAAGGTATTTAATCTGAACTGCAACATTGTTAAAAGGGAGGTGGTTTTATCTTATTTCTGGTTTTACATTTATAGTGGTGTGGATGTCTTTACTGCTCTTGCTGGTGCTGTTGGAGCTTTGTATGGTCCACTACACGGCGGGGCAAATGAGGTATGACTTAAATTCATGTACTTTTATATTATTATTTCCATTTGGGCATCACTGATCATGCTCAGAAAATCCAATAAACTTCTGCTGGCATGGGCAACAACCTCTATATTTGCAAATCAAGCGTGCTGCACCATATGATATACTTTGTGTGCTTTCTTGTACCTCTGTTTATAGAAATTCATTTTTGTTTCAAGCTTAAATGAGCTAAGAAACTCAGTTTTAAGTCATCTTCTTCTTGTGATCAGCCTTTGTAATTTGTGGCCATGGGCCCATGGTAAACTTGGAACCGCAAAAGATGAATGGAACATCTGACCTGATAAACATTGTTTACCTTGTGAATGCCAGGCTGTTCTTAAAATGCTTAATGAAATTGGAAATGTTGAAAATATTCCAGAGTTTATAGATGGTGTGAAGAACAGGTAACCATGTTTCTGCTTCTTCCTAAAAGAATCAGAAATTGTTGTTTATGTCTAATTTTTAATTACTTGCTTTGAGTAATTTTGATTTGTTTATTTCTATTTCAACTTCGTGAATGTGTAGGAAGCGGAAGATGTCAGGTTTTGGACATCGTGTGTACAAAAATTACGACCCCCGTGCAAAGGTCATTCGCAAATTGGCAGAGGAAGTCTTCTCCATTGTTGGACGTGATCCTTTAATTGAGGTTTTAAATTTTCTTCTCTACATTCAACAATATATTCCCTTCTTAATTTTCTTCTTTCAGATGATATTCAAGATAGTATTGAAAAATTTTATATCGAAATTTGGAAAGGTCAACCAAAGAAACTATGTTTTGCAATATTGTAGTTTGCAGACACTATCATTTTGTGCTGAACTTAAAAATTAGTTTTCAACCATTTCTGGTTCAGCTGTAATTACCATCTCAACTGCCTGTATGTTGCTCATGGGCTATAGATGCAGAATTTATTAGAAAGTACTTAGTAGAAATAAATTTTTATCACCTGAGTTTCTCTTTATACTGGTTGCAAAAAGATTGAATAGCATGAAAATGAGGTAGGAAAGCCCTTGCACTCTTTTGATTGACAAGTTTTGAGATTGATTCATTATGCACTATCAAATATACGGTAAGCTGGAGAGAGGAGATAATCGGATGTAGGTAGTAACTTTGAGCAGGACATCTACTTTGCTATATGTATGATTTTAGCTTTTGACTTCTTTTAATCATTATACATGTTTGGACCCACAATACAACATTTTTGATTGTTGATGCCAACCAAATATTGGTTGAAACTAACTGAAGACAGGTCTTTCCAGAAGTTTGGCAATTGCTCTCTTCTTTCTCTTGTATAGACCTACATATATGTGTGCATATTTTTGCATGTTTTAATTTCTGAACAAAGTTCACTGCATTCTTTTCTAGTTTATTTTTATAACTTCTTAAAAATGTGAGTACGTTCATAGGTAGCTGTTGAGTTAGAGAAAGCTGCGCTGTCAGATGAGTACTTCATTAAGAGGAAGCTTTATCCTAATGTTGATTTTTACTCAGGCCTAATCTACAGGTATATTCAGAGAATTGATTTACTTCCTCTTCCAGTGTTGCATCAAGAATTAATTTAATGCTATTACCTTATCAGGGCTATGGGATTTCCAACAGAGTTCTTTCCTGTGCTGTTTGCCATCCCTCGTATGGCTGGCTACCTGGCACACTGGCGAGAATCGCTTGATGATCCTGATACAAAGATCATGAGACCACAGCAGGTCAGTATATACTGCAGATATAAAGTCATGATAATCAAAAGGTTTTCCTTTTGTAGTATTAAGATTGAAATTTCCATGAGATGATGTGGCTTGATGTGAAGAAGATGGAACATTGATCGCACACTGTAGCCATATGTTTGGATCAATTTTATTATTATCTGATATTAACTCTCTTTGAAAATATTGAGATGAATTCTTCAACCTTTTGTATTCTTTTCCAACATTCCCTCATATCAGCATTTATTACGTAAGTCAACTTTTTAATGCCAGGATAGTTGTAAACTTTACCAGATTCTTATTTTTTTCAACATTTCATTTCTCTCTGTATGCTTGTTTGAAGATCAAAATTATTGTATCAAGGAGTTGATATCCAAATCAGACATTTTTCCTTACTAAAGCAAGAAATATTGGCATATCAAGTGTGTCAATGTTGCTCATCATGACTGATAACATTTAGTATGCTCATTGAATTTTTTTTCTACTTGTTGAAATAATGCAATTTTTCAACCATCAGCTAACCGACCTTATTTAACTGTGTCAAGATGCATAAATATATCCGTTTTTCAGTTCTGCTGTCATGATTAACTGGTGGACTTGAGCCAAAAACATCAGTGTTTCAATTTCCATTTTCTTTATCATAAAGATGAATGTGAAGCAGCAGTGATGATATTGGCAAGTACTGAGTCAGATTAACCAGTCATTTTTCCCTGGTCATGAACTGTGAATGATGGGTTTGGATATATTCAATTACACAAGGTGGCATAAGAAAAAGGAAAACCCTGTATGAAGTTTGACAGTTGCATCCTAGTTTTAAATTTCTAACTGACAATCTCAAATGATAAGAAGGGAATGGTGGTAGTTTCAATTTGCAAATACATATCATACTGGATCGTGTTACAGACAGATTGTGATAAACAGGAAACAATCTTGAAATGCATTAAAGGGAGAGGCAGATGGTGGCTGCATGTACACTTTTTCTTGGTAGACTTCTGTGAACTACTGATGCATGTACCCATGGCTGAAGGAGTGCATGCTTTGAGGATCTTTATTTGCAACTTTGAACTAGTAGAACCTTTCGGAATTGATAGAATTGTAACTGCTGAAAGATGTGTTAGATGGATTTCAGATGACACCACGGGAAGGGAGTTCTGGGGCAATGACGTGACATTTTCAAAGGAGCGACCATAATCCAATGAGAATTGACGTTCATAAGAATAACTATATTTAACACAAAGTAGATGGATTTCTCCTTTTTTTCTGATTTAAAATGAAAATAAATAGGTGTGAAATAAATATTTTGCAAATTGATGTTTGCAGTATGGCTTCTACATTGGTTGTGTAGACAAATATTTGATAGAAAATCTGGAACGAAGAATAGGTGGTTCTTTATTCTTTAAAACTACTCCATAGAGAGGTGCATTAATTCATAGTGGTAGAAAATAATGGTTCAACTGGAGGAATATTCTGGGCCATTCTTCGGAAGAGAAAATTGATATTCAGTGGTGCAGTCAATAAAATGGAACATTTTAACAGGCTTACATCTTAAAAAGCTGCTAACAAAGCACAAAGATAATAGTTGCTAGAATGATAATCTGCCACTATATTGTTTTACTGGTATCTAGTAGCATTCGGAACTCTTCAACACAAGTCCCCTTTCGTTTCATGTCATCTCATCTTGTCTGCCCCCCCCCCCCCCCCCAAGTTCAGGATAGTTCTATTTATGGACCATATAACACCGAATCCATTAATTTTGTTTCATCTCTGCTGCCTTCATCTTAAATTTTCAGGGATTTTGAGTTTAATTTGGTATGTATCTGTGCATATGTTCCATATTAAATTTTCAGTTTAATATATATATTTTCTTTGTGGGGGGTGGAACCTCCCTCAAAAACACCTGGCAATGAAAATCTTGAATATAGTGAAAAAAATTATGTATAATTAGTAGGATATGTAAGAATTGCTGATTATTTGTTCCTATGTATGTTATAACATAGCAACAATTATAACAGCCATTTCAATGTTATAATGGTTGTTATTAAAAAAACTTCGGTTGTACTGCTGAAGTGACAGAGACGAGTTCAGCTTGTATCTCCCTCCCCCTTCCCCTTCCCAAGCATAAAGCATTCTTGAATATCGAAAACACTATATGTAGACAGCTGGGAAGCCCATGCTTGTCATAATTTGTTTGTACTGCAATTTGTGAGGTTTCCTTTTCCATAAATGTTTGTCTGTCTTTGGCTGGAACCTAGCAAACAAACAAGCATTTGGTCATTATTAAATAAATTATTTGGGTATATGAAAGGAATGCACTTTCTCTAATGTTCTTTGGTCTTCTAGGTGTATACTGGTGTATGGCTCCGGCATTATACACCTGTCAGAGAGCGATTGGTGTCAAATGAGGCTGATAGGCTTGGTCAGGTGGCAGTTTCAAATGCAACAAGGCGGCGCCTGGCAGGGGCTGGTGTGTAAGTGTGTAACTTACCCCAGACTTAGAGCAAGTGCCTTAATAAAAGCAAGCATGCAACCCTTTTCACTGTAGTAGCATTAATGCTAGGGCTGAAGCTGTGCTGTAGCTGAGACATCGAGCAATTGTTCTTGGTCATCATAAGCTCGGAATAATGTAATAAAAATGAATATTAATGAACATGTTCAGCTTTTGCAATGTTGTAGATGTAAACTGTACTCTTCCCTTTTTGAGTTCCTCTTTATGATGCACATTTTTTGGCATCGAAATAGATTTATATCTTTTACATTGGACTCATACAGATCTTGGCAGATGTTGTTCCCACAATTTACAGGAAATTATGGGACATGTTGATGTGGAATTAGGAGATGATAGAAGTACATGAGGAGCATGGATTAGGAAGACAGAATTTTCTGGAAAGGGGATTGGAGAGGAGAGCGAGAATTATTAGGAGGATGAGGTAGAGTTTTCTCTATTTTTCTTTTTATGAGGAAAAAAAGAGAATTTCTCTCCTCCACTCCTGCGTTCTCTCTCCTTTGTTATTGTTGTATTGATGGATACTAGGGAAATACATTTGTGACATAGGGGGAAATTAGAAAATTAAAGGTTTGAAAACTATTAATTGATTTTATTTTGCTTTGGAAATTCATTGAATAATATAGTAATTGTAAAATTCTTTGATGTTTTATACAAAGGTATAAAATAAAAAAGCATAAGAATATATTGATACTAATGATATATAAACTAAGAAAATGTACAAATGTATAAATAAATATTTAATAAATAAGAAAACATGCAAACATATTGATAAATAAGAACTATATAAAATAAGAAAATATACAAATATATCAACAAATAAAGATATTGATTTTTCTGGAAGCAAATATAAGAAAATTAATATTATGTGGTAAGCTCACTAGGCAATTTCAAGGTCTTACAGCTCAGCAATAGTAGTTTCTTCCAAAGTTTTGGTATTGCAATTGCAACGCTTGGCTCTATCCATACTTCAATCGGACAGTAAATATCAGATCCTAATACTTTCATCAATGTATCTAAAAGTGACTCCTCTATTGTTGCTGGAAGTCTATATGCAGACGAAAAATAATCCACACTTAACATTGGAAATCAAAAGAGATCAAATATTTGGATAACAAAAGTTTATCTGCTCTGATTAATGAATTCATGGAATAAATAAAAACTTGAGCAATAGTAAAGATTTTAGAGAAGTTCAACTTCAATGGAAGCAGACTCTTTAAGAGGAGGGGTGAAAAGAAAATCCAAATTGAAGCAAGGGTAACAATCTTTTTGGTTATTTTTCTCTACTATTTTAATCTAATAGCACAGGATCAGAATATAAGAATCAGTTGTATACATGAGATACATACTTAGACGCTAGCCAAGAAAAACTTGAGATGTATCCCTCGTTGAAGAAAATACAAATTGAAGCATGGGTAACAATCTTTGAACGGTTCTTTCGGACATGATTCATTGTATTACTTTTTGACATTCATATCTTTACCTGGAGGCTTATTTACTACCTGAAAGCTGATTGCCCCTGCAATCACATGAAATCTATGTTTTTCTAGGATGACAAGTTTGAGAGGCTATTCAGAATATATGATGTGAAGGCTTGACTCCAGCAAGAAAACTTATACAATCCTCTATTTGGATGGGGATAAAGTGATCCCCACTGTAGCACAAGAAGACCCTGGCTCAGAGAATGATGATATGCTTGTAGCTCATATGACTCAAATTAGATGCTATACATTATTGTAGCTTGTTTATAACCAATTAATTCCCTATTTTGCAATGTCACGCTGGCATGGAAAATTTTTGGGGCTGTATCAGCCTGATCTTAGTGATAAAATTTGTGGTTCATCTCCCTTTTCTGGTTTTCCCCCTTCTTTCTCGGTGCAAGGCCTTCTGTAATTGAATGGTACGGACACAAACTGTTGAGGAATATCTATGAAAGAGCAGTTATTATTTGAACTTTGTAAAGTGAATGTGATTAGTGAAATATGAGCCTCTTCCAATAGTGATCGCAGATCCTGGCACTGCAACCTTAGATTAATATCTCTTGTTCTCTACTTTTATGTTTTGGTGAGGTTTGGTTATGCATGTGTATATTAATACAGTCGGACGCTTGTCCTTGTGGAAGCATTTCTAATTAAAAAAACAAAATTTCCTTTTTTTCTTTTTGATAAAAGAACAAAAATTCCTTTTAGTCATTGTTCATGGTCTTCCTTGTGTAGAAGTTTGACAAAAGCATCCATCTTATCATTCAACGGAGCACTTAAATGCATAAAATTGAAGTATTTGCTTTGTCTAAACCTAAACCTAGACTGAATATTTAGAGCTATTTTTGGTATTGCTTTATTTTTGAAAATTTAAGAAGAAAAATTAACTAGACTAAACAACATGCATGTATGGTGATTTTTTTTTTTTTTTTTTGTTGTTTGTAAAATCTTCAATGCTTCGGTAACCATAGTTTTTTTGCTTTCACAAAGAGGGAAAATAAAATTAAGAAATAGTAGAAGTTTAATGCAAATGCTATCCGTAACATTAACCTCTATGGAGGTATTCCTCTAATTTGTAGAGAACAAAGATACAAAAGCAAAAATAAATGCCATACTGGCCCTCATGAAATGAGTGTATTGCATATTTTCCATGAGAAATTTAGAGGACCAGTCAGTCCAGTCCTCTAATTGCTCTCGGTTCCAATTATTTTTTGGAGCTGGAAATCTGATTTTGCTTGGAGGGGGAAAGAAAAGATGAAAAGTTTTTTTTTAAAAAATCTAAAACAATTAAAAAGAAACCCACAATTTGGATTGCCGTCATGAATCAAAGGACTACGTTGAATTGGGTCTTTTGGACGGCATTTTTACAAAAGAAGAATTTCTTTTGCACGCTTGAAGGTCTACCTAGCACTAGCGACACTCTTGTTCTTTGCCATTTACAATCCAGATTCTATATGATGACATTATTCTAATTAAATTCTTCAGAGGAAACTTTTATGGTGCATTTTTTTTCAAAATAATTATTAATGTCGAGAAAGGCTTTAAAATAACACTTTTGAGATCACCTATATTATTTTATGTTTTGAACTGGAATTGTCTAGGTAAGCTAAGGGGCAGGAGAAGGTATTCATCGAATTATTGGGTTAGGTGAGCATATATATCTTAGACCCCTCTTAATTAAGAATGGTGAAGCTTAATCATTTAACTTGGTTAACTTATTCAATTTATTATAGATCGAGTTAGATTATCTATTTAATAAAATAGCAAAATTTGGATGTGAATTTTTGTTCTATTTTATAAATAAATTGGATTCAAGTCAACAAATTTTGATCTATTATGAATTTATCTTGACCACATCTTGTTCGACACTCGGTCGGACTGCAACCCCAACTCTTAATTGCATCAAACTCCACTTTAGACAAGCCCTGAAATTCTGATAGGGTAGCTACCAAAAGTTATTGACCGTTGGACGATATAAAATATCTCATTTGCAACATGGGGTGGGCTGTCGGCTTGACATAGTTTAAGAGCTGGATTCTCCCAATTGTGATACACGTGCCCCCCAGAAAAAACATATGTGAGATCTCCTGGGGGTCCGTGAAGATATTCCCCAAAAAGATATCTAATTTCCTATAAATCCAATACTAATCCTCTAATTTCCCTCAGCAGTTGAAAGGCCTCTTTGCTATTAAATGCCGCCTTTATTATCTCCATGGAGTTATCAATCCAAAGGTTTTACTTTTGCTCCTTCTTTCAGAAAAGAAAATACATTAAAAAAAAAAAGAAAAGATAATAAGGAACTGAGGATATTCTGAACAAGAATTGTCTGTATAATTTTGATGGCTATCTACTAAGAATTTGCTCAAAAAAAAAAAAAGCATCTACGAAGTATCTGCGAATTATCTGCCAAAAAGTTTGGTGAGGAAATCTTGGATCTTATTTGACAACTTGGTGGTTCTAGCGATGCCAACATTCGCCCTCATCAAGTTCACATTGATCTTTAAAAAATAGGTCGGTGCCACATTATGAAGGTGAAATGCTTGTCTATGATAATTTAGTGTTTTTAGACTCTTGGTCCATAAGATTATAGGTTTGCTGGTTATCAGATCACCCACCCGCAATATTTATATATCTATACAGATGGTCTTCTCAATAGAGAGAATTAGAAATGTTCCCTCTTAGAATAAGATTTGCAAGGAATCTGAGAATTGTTCCAAACTCAACCAGAGATCTACGCGCAGAAAGCGAAATAAATTTAAGAAATCATATTTAAAAAACAAATACAGCCTTCTTCCACGGACCAACTTGCATCACACGTTGCCACTGAGAGCACTCTTTCTGCAGATATCTATGGAAGAAGGAAAATGTAAGGGTTACAAAAATAATTGATTGCTTAGAACTTTATGCTCTTTATCTGGAGTTGTTCCTGCCCGAGCTTTTAAGGAATAAGCTACTTCTGGTGATCTCACGCAAGGGCTTGTTGGTGAAACGGATGAGGTTGTACGCCCATGCCCCTGTTACTGCCCCACAGATAGGGCCAACCATGTAGACCCATATGCTCTCATATCGGTTAAACACGATGGCCGGGCCTAGGCTTCTTGCCGGGTTCATCGATGCTCCTGATATAGGGCTGTCACAAAAATTAATCAGGCTCATAATTCATGCTACTTTGAGCTTTCTCAGGAAAAGCATGTATGATGTGTTCGTGTTTGAACCAAGAAGGGCTAAAAGCATTTCAAGACGAGTTATGACCTAAACATGCTATATCCAGCAATGTGATCTTCTGCACTGGCAACACAATTCTATATGGATGTGTATTAATGAATGCATGTATGTGTACATGTATGTGCATATAAATGTGTGAATATATGCGTGTGTATGTGTATGTATGTATGTATAAACATTTCATTGTAGATTTGATTGATCATGTTTGAATACCCGGCGAAAAGCACATTTAGTAGGACAGTAGCTCCAACTGCTAGCCCAGCCAATTCTCCTACCTGGACAATAGAAACGGTCAAATATGATCACTATCAACTTATCGGCAACAGATAGACTGAAAGAAATCAAATTAATCAAATGGACCAGTGATTCAAAACTCTTTGAATGAGCTTGTGGTCATTTGATTTCAAAAATGAAGGCTAATTTGGCTGACAGAATCAAAAGCCACAAGTTTCATCCATGTTTACATCATTTTGAGAGCTGTGTCTTACCGCTCTTTTGTCAGTGCCTACACCAGATATCACAAACATGAGGTAGAAGGTGATGATGAACTCAAGCACCAGGGACTGCACATCCGAGCCGGCCGGAATGGTTCCCGGAAAGAGTTCACGTTTTCCTCCGAACAACAGCCGCAGTGTACCACTTGCAAGGGTCGATCCCATCAATTCAGCTAATATATATGCCGGCACCTACATGAACGTAAGGTGGAAGGGATACATAATTTGAGATAATAAATGGTGGTCATATAGAAAGCATAGAATTTTCTCAAGCAAGCTGGAATTGTTCAACATATGGACTAAGAGTTCGATCAAACACCTGCTTCCATGGAAACCTTCGACACGTAGCGAAGGCAATGGTGACGGCAGGATTGAAATGGGCTCCAGAGATGTGGCCGACCGAGTAGACCAAAACCATGACCACCAGCCCCCAAACAATGCAAATGCCAGGGAATGTAACAGTGCCCTTGCTTAGATTCACAGTCACCGAGCCACACCCGGCAAATATCAAAAAGTAGGTCCCAAACACTTCAGCAAGTATCTGCACATAATTTGGGTGGGGAAAAAAAAAACAATCACCATCTCTATCAAAGTTGGTTGAGTTATGTGCATCACAATTGCCAGCATGGAGAGATGGTTAATAAATAGTCTGCAAAAAAAAAAAGCAAATGGAATTGGTTCATAAGTGATCAGGGTGTAGGCCAGCTACCTGCAACCATAGCTTCAAAATACCAGGCCCTCATAATTAAAAAATTTCTACCGTAGCAATCGAAGAGGACATACTCCAACTAGTTTCACTTGCTAATGCTGTCGTGTTCATATTTCTACTGATGGGGAATAATGAAATGGAAAAAGAAACGGTCCAACCCCTTACATCAGAAAAGGAACTAGAGTTTGTTTATACGTTTGGAAACCTTCTTTCTTCTTCTTTAAGAAAACACGCAAACAAAAGTCCTACCAAAGGAATTGCTATTAATTTTTTCGGAAAAAAAAAAAAAACAATTGTTAACAGCTCAGCTGGCCTTATTATATTTTTTACATTAGCATATTTAAAAATATTATTATTTTCTTTTCTACTAATTAATTTTTATATTCTTATGAATTATATAATATCATATACTAACATTTAAATTAATATTTCTATTAATTTGTATTCGATAACCCAAACAAGATATAACTTTTTATTATTACTTTTATAGTTATTAGATGGTGGACGTATGCTAATGTTTTTAATAGATGATGATGCGGTTTGGAATCAAATCTCAGTTGATGAACGATTGAAGGTAAGAATGGTCGAACTCGCTAATTCCTTCCAAGGAACAACATATTTTCACGAGAACAGAGACAGAGATCACAACGGTACATAGATGTATTGGAGACCTATAACTATACTTGGATTCTTTCTCAAAGAGAAAAGAATTTTGTCGCTCCATCATCAAGTGGAAATTTGAGAAACCGGGAATTCAATCCATTGGAAATAAGAATCTCAAACAAACACAAAGAAACCATATTACGGTATTCATTTAATCCATCTCTAAAAAATTTGAGAGATGGATTAAAATGAATACCGTCATATATAAAATATAGGAGGAGAAGTCGCACCTTTTGGAGGAAAGAAACAGAAGTAGAATTCTCATAGCCATGGTCTGGAATAGCATTCTCTTCTTCTAGTGGAAACCCAGCGGCTCCCTCCTCCATAGACCTCTCCTGCGTCCCATTACCAACCGAATGCTCACCATTCCCTCCCATCTCTCTCTATCTCTCTTTCTCTCACACACTCCAAACCTGAGAGATGACAGAGCAAGTCCAAGGACAAAGGAGCAGCCTTCGACTTAGGCTTGCATTTAAAGGGGAGTAGGAGAAGACCCGGTAGAACTCTGCCTCTTTCTTGGCTTTTGTTTTCTTCTTTAATTTTTTATTTTCGTTCTCTCCACTTGGATTGACCATTATCCCACCACATCCGTTATAATGGAGGAATAATATGGAAGGTGTGAAGGCGTGCAGCTGGCTTTGGACAGCAGAGTAGGAAAACAGAGTGGGGAGGGATGAGAGCGTTGAATGCCGGTAGGACAATCCGCGAGCAATCCCTTTTTGTAATTTTTTTTCTCGAACTTTATCAAAAAATATATTTAGCATATTCATAATTATTTCAAATACTTAATAATTAAAAATATAATAAATATTTATATTTATTTTAAATGAATAAAAATACAAATCAGAAAGATATTAATATAATATAAGTTTGATGATTAAATTTATATGATCATGAAATAAAAATATTATTAAATATATAACAGATCAAATTAATAGTAAATTTATGAATATATAAAATTAAACAAGATTATAAATGAATGCAGATATTTAGATATGGTTTAGATTATTATTTATTTATATTAATATTTTTTTTATTTTTTAACAGATATAGATTTAAATATGAATATTAATGGGATATTTAAATTTAAATTTGGATATAAAAATAGAACTTTCAAACATATATCATCCAATCAATTTTTATCCTTATTCAAGCCCCAAATCAGATATTAAAAAATATCTTGCTTTTAATAAAAAAATTAAGATGGTATTTTATATAATAAATACGAGCATGAATCAATAAGATTACGATGTGATATATGATATGATAAATTAAATAAAAATCTTTATTTTATGTTTCAAATTAAAAGTAGCATCCAACATGAGTTTAAATTAAAAGTAGCTCCCCATTTCAAACATAAATTAAAAGCAACTCTCTATTTCTAACTGAAATAACCGTTATACCTTTATACCCTCATATGGTTATATAATAAGATAATATTATTTTACAATAATACAGTACTGATTTATAATAAGACAGTACTATTTTCTGATATCATAATATTATTTTATAATACGTAATGCAGTACTGATCGATAATAAGATAATACTATTTTTTAATATCTCAATATTATTTTATAATATGATAGTACTGTTTTATAATAAGATAGTACTGTTTTATAATAGTGTTATATTACAGTACTGTTTTATAATAATATTATATTACAATAAAATAGTACTGTATTATAATAAGAAAGTACTGTTTCGTAATATCCTTATATTATAATAAGACAGTATTATTTTATAATAAAATAGTATTATATTACAATAAGATAGTACTATTTTCTAATATCACAGTGTTATTCTAATATTAATTTATAATTACAGGGACAATTTGATCATTTATGTCAATTGAAAATTTATTTTTAAATAAAATTTAATTAAATTTTTTATTTTAATTTTAAACTCAAACGAAAAATTCTCACTAATTTATCTTATATAATATTCACTTCTTCCATTCTCCGCAGGTGCTTCAATTAATAAATTTTTTTAACAGTCGTGCATTGGGTGTATCATATTTTTAATTTATTTTTAAAACTAAAACACAAACACGTGTGTCTATATATATATATATATATATATATATATATAATATGTGTCAAATGTCTAGATAGGCCTTACAACAACCCCTAACAAAGCACGTGCAGAACTCAGCTTCTGCAATCGCAGAACCCAGCACGAGGGTTGATGATGGTAAGACATCCGTGTCAGATAAAATCACGGGACGCTGATGAGACGTTTGGCGCTGGATGCGCTATGAATTCCCCTGCCTTCACTTGCATACTTTGCTCAGAGCGTACTTTAGACTCATCGAGAATTAGTTTCTAAAACCTTAATAATGGAACAGATTTGCCGTTTGGGCTACTAACTAATAGGGTTTAAAAATGTGATGGTGGCAGTTGCTTTTGAAGGACAAGAACACCGTCTGACGAGAAACCATAACCTCACCGATCCTAGCTCATTGAGCTTTATTCATCGGGCACTCATCTCGGTATATCATTATAAAATAAATAGCTATGTTAGCGGCATGAAAGGTAATGTGATATAGGATGAAAGATATTATTAGTATCATATTAAGTGTGAGTCAAAAAATTTTTTGATTTATATAGAAAAAAATTATTTTTTCTATGTAAGATATTTTTCAAACGATAAAATTATGAGGTTCATAGACCATAGCGGATAATATCATATATGTCAAACCATGAATATTTGACCGCAACAATACACTCAAGATAGGAGCCAATGTACCTCTGATGGATTATGATGCATCTCCCGTAATCTTGCCTAGAGTCTCTCTTCTCTCTCATATGATTGAAATGGACAACATCCTCTTTACGTGAAAACATAGATCAACCCGTCCGAGCCACAAATCCTTAACCGTCTCATATTAAAAATACTTTTTGTTTGAAGGAGGATATACTAAAAGTATATAAATAGTAAAAATAGAACAAAAATTATATGGGACAAACATTATAGAAGAAAATATAGAGTGAGCTTTCTATTTTACTATATTTTCTTGGTTGCCGGTCTTGAAGCAAAAGTTTAAAAATTAGAAACTTCTCCTGCCAATGGATTCTCTCTCTCTCTCTTTGAACCGATAGAAAAGAAAAGAGATCATACATGACATTCTCTTTTTTTTTTTTTATTTTCAATATAATTTTTTTTTTATAAATGCACACTACACCACCGGATAAAATACACTAAGCAAATTTAGTCATTTAGTAAACCAATACATATATTTAAGTAAATTGATATATAATTTTTAAAATATAGTGTTCGCTAGTAATAGTGTACATCCAAATAAGACACACTTAGCAAATTAGTCATTTAGCAATCTAATACATATTTTCAAATAAATTAATATATGATTTTTAGAACATCATGTTCACTTGTACACATTATATGAGCAAATGATATATATTTATCGATTTCTTGATATACACTACAAGCTTTGTTAATACAATGCATATCTTCAGATAAATTGATATACAATTTCTATAACAA
The DNA here is from genome assembly GCF_000442705.2 of Elaeis guineensis. NCBI lineage: Eukaryota > Viridiplantae > Streptophyta > Magnoliopsida > Arecales > Arecaceae > Elaeis > Elaeis guineensis. The sequence goes on along the minus strand of NC_025999.2, from coordinate 99,683,004 downwards.
GCATTTTATCTAGAGATGTATATTAGACGACTGCTGGATATATATTAAAAAAAGTTTGTGGTATGTATTAAAAAGTCGATAAATATATATCATCTGATCATGTAGTGTGTGCTGATAAATATAATATTTCAAAACATATTTATCAATTTATTTAAAAATATATATTTAATTATTCGATTACTAATTTGCTAAGTTTGCAATATCTGACAATATCCTATATATACATGAATTACATATTCTATAAATTGTATATCAATTTACTTAGAGATATATTTGATTTATCTAATGATTATTTTACTTGATATATATCGCTTAGCCATATAATATATATTGATAAAAAATATATTTTAAAAATAAAAAAATATAGAGAACGATGTGTTTTTTTTTTAATCATGAGATTGATGATTTTAGTAGTAGTTTTTTTTTAACTTTTATGTTTGTAAGAAAATAGATATTAGAGAAACTATGATAAAATCGGAGGCCGGCTTCTTTTCTCCTGATGTGGCAATTATATTCTTGCCACCCAAAAAATTATGCTCTGTGGTAAATTCATGTTGAAATTATTTATATTTCCTCCCATTTCCATCAGCTGTCATATAAAGGTATGATTGGTTTTGGAGTTCGGACGAGTTCACGATAAGGAATTACACCCTCGGGTTCAAGTAACTTCCCGACACGTAAACAAGAGGCCGTAACGTGATTATCTTGTATTAATAATTATATCATCAATAAACAAATCGATAAAGCTTTATTTAAGCAGGAAACAAGACTGGTCTAAACTTGTAACGAGTGAAAAGTCTGGTTACCCAACCTCATCTCATGAATCATGATATCAAAGTTCCTGCCATTACCGCATAATAACGTGGAACCTAACAACGACGAGATGGTCCAAACGTGGGCTTAGCTCATGGCGGCTCCTTGCGAAACATCACACACTCCTCTCTCTCTCTCTCTCTCTCTCTCTCTCTCTCTCTCGGTAGGGGCATAATTGATTCAAACTGAATCTGATAGTTAAAAATTCAAATTCAACTCGAATCAAAATATTTAATTTTAAAATTTAATTTGAAATTATTTAAATTTTAATATTTTAAATTTGAATTCGATTCGATAAAAAAATAGATAAAATTAGAGATTAATTTGATTCGACTCAAATATCAATCGAATCATACTCCAACTTGAGTCTGAGCTCAAAATCAATCCTCATTCTATTAATAATACATATAATAAAATATATATTATAAATAAAATTAATATTATTAAAAATATATAAATTTGTGTAGGTTTGTAAATTTTTTAATCGACGATCCTACTATTTAAGTTTGACTTAAAAAACTATTCGAATTACTCAAAATTGATAATAATCAAGTTGAACTCAAGTAATTCATTAACAATTTAACTCATTTGCATCCCTAATAGGGGGTATACAAATATAAACTTATATTATTATTTTTTCTGGTATATATATTTGTGTCCATCGCTGTTCACAAAGCTAGCACTTTTGAATTACATTTCTAGGTCGACTTGGTGGGCTGTCAGATCAAGTCGCATATTCCACCATTCTCAATTTTTCTTATCATGAAGGTTGGATTGTCCTGTCTTCTAATTTGATTTTTCCTATCCTTCATCCAATTTGATTTTTTCCATGTCCTTGTCAAATGACTCCTGTTTAGCGTTCTACTAAGTCAAATTTGCGCAAGTCCCCACTCTAATCCAACTGCCTCTGCTGAAAAAGGGAGAGTAATTTATTTTGGTAATTAAAGATTGCAATTGTTACCCAAAAAAAAAAAAAAAATTAAGGATTGCAACATAATCATAATAACAAGATCACTATGTTTCGGGCGGACTCGTTGGATCTGATCCGTCTAACAATTCTCCTCTTTTTAACTCCTATATTTTTGACCACCCTCTTATCTTTTGCTTGCAATAGTACTTTCTGATTAGAGTCCAAGGCCTGGAACCTCCGATTACTTTTCATGCATTGCAACATGCTTCCGAACAACTCTCGAGCATTGGGTGGTGCGTTTCATGAGCCCTCTCGTTGGCCGGTCTAAAATTTTTAGAGCCATCTCACAACCTAGTGGTAAATATAGGGGTGCAAATGGATTGGATCAGATCGGATCATAAGTGACATCTATCTGTTCTCATTTTTTGATCGGATTTGAATATTAGATCTAAACCCAACCTAATAGAAGATCAGATCGAATCAGATTTATAATCAAATTTCTTGATCCAACAGGTCATTTGAGTTGGATCGGATCCATGTATAATCTGATTCCGATCTATAAAATATGGATTCGATTCAGATCCAGATCCGAATCAATTCGGATTCGAGTTATAAATAACAAGATCAATAAATACCAAATAAAGGCTACCATGACATTATTTTGTGCAGTAACAGTATCTAAGGACTTGCTTTTCTTCAATATATACTCTTTTTTTTTTGGTAAACTCAATATATGCTCTTTGTTATTAGCTTATATACCAATTTTTAGACTGTCAAATAGATACTGAATCTATTATTTGTTCTTAATCAATATCTAGTTCTATTTATGTTCTTATTTTTGTTGATATTTTTAATAAAATTTATGATGCTAAAATGAGTACGAAGATCCAACTAATGAGAATATATAAAAATAAATATCAATATATTTGATATAATTTGAAAAGTTAGTGATGACAGTCAACAATCTTTAATCAATAGAATCATGATTCTTTATCAATCTGTGTATAAGTCTGGATGAATGAAGGTACAAAAAAAATCAGAGAGTTATATTTTATCTATTTTTAAATTAGTATACTTCTATCACTTCTATAATATTAAATGAATAAATATTTCAATTCTATTTTCATCATATTTCTTTTTGACATATATTTAAAATTTTAAATGAGATTGATGAAATAGCAGAAATATAAGTTTAAATGGATCACCTTCTAAGGAACTGAAGGAATAAAAAAAAATAAACAAAGAAATAAAAGAAACAAAAAGAAGTTGAGCTTTCAACTTCAATAAACAAAGAAGAATGAAACCAAAAAAGATAATCAGAGCCAGATTTTGTATTGGGTTTATTTGGGTCTTGTATTAGGTTCGGATTTCATTGGATTTGGTTGGATAATTCATCTCAAGATCGAAATCAATTTAAAAATTTCTACAGATCAGATCGGATCAAAATTTAATAAATATAAATTCAATTCGAAAAATAAAATGGATCTAATTTTAGAATCCGACATGAATCTATGAGTCATTTAAAATGTTTTGGATTAGATCTATGTCGATCAGGTCTATGCAGATCGGATCACAGATCAATCGGATCCATTTACAGCTTTCGGCAAATAAAATATTTTTTTGAGATAATTTTTTAAATAGTAAAAAAAAATTAATTTTTTGGATGTACCTATACTTCATTGGTGTGAACAGCTGTCTTAGTCAAAAGAAGAAGAAGGAGGAGGAGGAGAAGAAGGAGAAAAGAAGAAGAAGAAGAAGAAAAGAAAAGAAAGGCACTTTCTTTTTTGAAATTGGAGAGTCCCTCCCTACGTCTCCCGAATTTGGAGGATTATGATCGGTCCAAAGCAACTGCATCTGATTCCTGTGGGCCCTGACGAACCCATGGATCATGTCATTGTCATAGGGTAAAATGGATAGGATTGCGCTCTAGATCCAGGTAAAGAGAATTACAATAGAATACATTTCGATCCAAAACCATGTTTTGAAAATAATAATTAAAAATTGAGAAAAAAAAGAAGAAGCATTGATAAGAACTCGTGGACGTGACACAATCTTGGTCATAGTCAGCCGAAATTATGCCTAACTTCAAGCATTTAAATTTCGCCATACTAAAAAAAAATACATTACTTGTGTCAAACTGTTTGTGTCTGTACTAACACGGGACCAAAGGTGAACCATAATAAGCCCTTTTGATCGAACCAAATCTCCCAACTCTTTCTTGATCAATACGATTTGCCATGCTAAACCCTGCAGGCCTAATCAGCACATAGTTCCAAGTGGTGCAGCCTATTACCTAAGCTAGTAGTTCGTTTGAAACTTTATTAAATATAAATCAACTGCATGGGTAGATGCAGAAGACAGAATTTTCTTTCTTTGTTACATTCCAATCTCCTTATGTAACAAATCTATCTTAATCTTTATCCATCTAAACGTTTGTATCCTCCCATATTTCTCCCCAGCTAAAAGATAGTTTAACCCCTTGGAACTCTTATCCTACCTGTATGTCTCCTATTGTTATTCATGCCTAAACCTCTCGCTCTAAATGAATCGCCACTGGACCTGATCATGGGTCGGATTTGAATTTAAAAAATATCAAAATTTATATAAGCCCAATCTAAAATCCGATTAAAAACGAATAGAATCTAGATCCGAGACCCAGCCAATGAACATATCTAAACACCACCGCTTGGTCTTAGTCCTCTCTATCCTTATTTTAACACAATCCTTCCCTGATATTTCTTTAGTTTGCTAATTTATTTCTTATTTTTATTTAAAATAATATATTATTATTAAATATCTATATTTAAGTATCTGTTTCTCATTAATTTAATCTATATTTCAAGTCCTTTTAATATTTTTATAGTTAGATATTTTATTTTTTTCATGTTTCCTATATTTCGTTTCTATTTCAATTTTGTAGAGTAAAAATATTTTTTCTTTTATGGCTTCTTAATTTTAACTAAAATACAAAAAATCTTATACTCTAAATGTTATTGTTTATATTAAGTATTTTGTTTATTTCTTATTACCTTTTTTTTTTACCTTTTTTTTCTTAGAAATTAAGCTTTGCTTATTTCTTTTACTTATTAAAATTATCTTTATTAGTTATTCATTAAAGGATCCTTCCTTAACTAATGAGAATTTTAGACCTTTTTTTTATTTTTTTTCACTAGAGAATCTTGTATTTCAACTTTATAATTTTTTTTTACATTTTTGATATTTAAAAAATATTATTTTTTCTTTTATACTAATTATTTTTTATATTCTCACGAATGACATAGGATCATATATTAATACTTAATTTAACATTTTTATTAATTTGTAATCAATAACCTAAACAAGGTATAAACTTTTATCATTAGTTTTATAGTTATTAGATGTGAAGTTGGATGCTAGTGTTTTTAATAAATGATGATGCGGTTGGGAGTCAAATCCAGTTGATCAACGATTGAAAGCAAGAATGGTCGAACTCGCTGATGCCTTCTAAGCACAACATATTTGCACGAGAACAGAGACACAGATCACACCAGTACATAGATTTATTGGAGACTTATAACCACACTAGGATTCGTTCTCAAAGAGGAAAGAATGAGAAAAGAATTTTGTCACTCTGTCATCAAGTGGAAATTTGAAGCACAGAGAATCCAATCCATTGGAAATAAGAATCTCAAACAAAAACAAACTAACACAAAGAAACTACATATCTGAAGAAGTGAGCAAATGAGAATAAATGAAAAAAATGAATGCAATTATAAAATATAGGAGGAGAAGTCACACCTTTTGGAGGAAAGGAACAGAGAGACCAAAGCCACAGCCTTGGACAGTGGTAGAATTCTCATAGCCATGGTCTAGAATAGCATGCTCTTCTTCTCTCGGAAATCCAGCGGTTCCCTCCTCCATAGACCTCTCTTGCGTGCCATTAGCACCCGAATTCTCTCCATTCCCTACCATCTCTCTTTCTCTCAAACACACACCCCAAACTCAAGAGATGACAGAGCAAGTCCAAGGACAGAGAAGCAGCCTTCGGCTTAGGTTTGTATTTAAAGGGGAGTAGGAGAAGACCCGGTAGAACTCTGCCTCTTTCTTGGCTTTTGTTTTCTTCTTTAATTTTTTATTCTCCTTTTCCTCACCTGGATTGACCACCATCTCAAGAGTGATGGAGTGAGGAAATAACGAGAAAGGTTTCTTTCCCGTGGAGGAATGATGTGGAAGGGCGGTGAAATCAAATCCCGGAGCATATAGCACGGTGAAACACAAAGCGCGCGATCGGGAATCGGTGAAGTACAAAGGGTAGCGTGGCGTGTTATCCACCGTGGGATTTGACGCAGTCCCAATTAATACGGAGGCCTAAATTTGGCCTTGTGAAATACAAAGGCCAGCGTGGCGTGTTATCCCAATTAATACGGAGGCCTAAATTTGGCCTTCGATAGCAGAGGAAGAAAGCAGAGTGTGTGTGAGCATTAAATGTTGGTCAAACAATCCACCAGCAGATATTGCTACCATCCATCTTTACAGAGAATCTACAAATAAAACTCTCCGTTTTTGTTTTTTATTTTCTCAAATTTTACCTAAAAATATATTTAATGTATGTTTAGTTTTTTTTTAAATGATCCAAGGCCCAAATCTGATATCAAAAAAACCTTCCCGTCATATATCATAGAAAAATCATACTTTATGTTAAAATTTTAAATTATGTGGGACAGCATTGTCTTGATTTATTTATAATAGAGGATGTATCTTTGTTTCGATAATAATTTTGATCAAAATTTTTGTATATATCTTTATTTTTTCTCCTTCTTTATTTATTTTTTATTTTTTTTGTTCATTCTTTTTTCTTTATCTCTGTTTTTTCTCCTTTCATTCTTTTTTTTATATTTCTTATTCCTTTTTTTTATTTTTTAAATTTTTCTTAGCCTTCTTTTTTTTTTTCTTATCTTTTTTATTACTTTCTTTTGGAGATGGAGTTTTGGAGTGTCGATCATATTCCAATCCTCTTTTTTCTCATAAAAAATTCATTAGTACTTAAAATCTTGCTTTATACAATAATCTAAATGTGTATCAACAGAGTTACGTAGTGTTATACGATGTTTGCTTCTCTCACCACCACCCTCGCCCCCGGGCATATTTAGCTCGTGACTTTTCAAGTTAAAATATATATTTGATTAATAAAACATATTTGTAGAATCTAGAGGAGAACCCGGCACGAGTATAAACAGCGGTGAGGGTTACCTTGTACTCGCATGAGCTGCATGTGACTTGAGATGAGAAATGCTTGTTTTACCAATGCACCATCATATCATACGAAGGTAGAAATTAATATAACATGCTAAATATACCGATTCTAACCCAATTGCAATAAGTTCAAATGTTTTACCAAACAAAACAAAAAAAAAAAATCCCTTGCAATAAACATTTAGAATTTTCAAAGAATGGTAGTTGGGCTGGCGAAGATTATCTATGTCAGGATTTATCCAAAATCACAGGATGGTTATGAACTGATAGAGTAAAAAAGAGAAGAGAAAGTGCCACATACAATCCATAGAAGAGCAGAGTGGTGGGTGCATCACGAATTCTCCTACCCTCACACGCCTAGCTACTTTGGTAAAACCAAAGAATATGGCATCTTAATAATGAGACAGCTTTGCCGTTCGGGTCGCTTTTTTTTCAAAAAAAAAATCCCTTGCGATAAATAGTTTAGAATTTTTAAAGAATGGTAGCTGGGCTAGCTAGAATTATCCATGTCAGAGTTCATCCAAAATCACAGGCTGCTTGTGAACTCAGAAAGTTAAAAAGAGAAGAAGAAGAAGTGCTGTATATAATCCATACAAGAGCAGTGTGCTGGGTGGCACCACGAATTCCCTTGCCTTCACATGCCTACTTGTCAGAAATTACTTCAGTCTCGTCAAGAACTAATTTGTAAAACCTAAAAAGATGGTATCTTAATAAAGAGACAGATTTGCCGTTTGGGCTGCTAACTAGTAAGTTCAGGTTATATTTTTTTGCGTAAAAGAGTTGTTGATCTTTTTTCATGGCACCAACTATCAGATCATGCATCACACAACTCTTAAAGCAGTTCGAACTTTTTTGTTCGTCTGCATGCAGAGTTCCCATGGCAGCTATTGCGTAAATATCACGAAAAAAAGATGAATCATTCTTTTGGACGAAAAATACAATCCAACCACTAGCTAATAGGGTTTAAAAGTATGATGGTGGGGCAGTTGCTTTTGATGGATACCAATGCCTTCTTAATACGTTAAAAATACACGTATGGTGAAAGCAATTCGTATGTGCCCGGTCTCATCTTATATATATTCCTACCACCGAAAAAATTATGGTATATGGTAGATTCATTTTGAAATTATAATTTATATTTCTTCCTATTTCCATCAACCGTCATATAACGCCATAAGTGGTTCAGGTGACCTCCCGGCACGAAAATATGAGGTGATAACGTGATATCTTGTTCTACTAAATTATATCATTAATAAACAAATCAATAAAGCTTATTTAAGCCGGAATCAAGATAGCTTTGAACTTATAACCAGTCAAAACTCTGGTTATCCAAACTCATCTCGCGAATCATGATTTCGAAGTTGCTGTCATGACCAAGTAACGTGGAAAATATCAAGCAGGAGATGGTCAAAACGTGGGCTCAGCTCTTGGTGGCTTCTTTTAAACGTAACTCTTTTTCTTTTTTCTTCTCCTGTTTTTTCTTTTTTTCTGAAGGGTGGTGGTGGGGTATACAGGTGTAAAATTGTATTGTTATTTCCTGTGGTATGTACATCTGTGTCCACCGTTGTCCACAAACCGACCTCTTTTAAATTACACTTGGCGATGGACTTGGTAGGATGTCAGATCAAGTCACATTTCACCATCTCAATTTTTTTTTTAATCATGGTGGTTGGATTGTCTTGTCTTCTAATTTGATGATTTTTCCTATCCTTCATCTAATTTGATTTTTTCATGTCCATTTTATCAAATAGATCACGTTTAGCTTTCTACAAAACCAAATTTACGCGGAGTTGACATGGATTTGATCAATTCCCCACTCTAGAATCATATTGACACGGCCACTATATTTTCTTCATCTTGCATAGTTTACATGGAGGAAAGAGATAATGTTGTGAGTGACTATTAGACTGATTCATTAAATCTGAGCCATGGAGTTCTTACATCATCTCGTACCCTGGCAGTAAATGGGAACTTTTTTTTTTTTTTTTTTTACGGTAAAAAGCCACTTTCCTTTCCGAGAGGGGAGAGTCCATCCCTGCATCACCTAAATTTGGAAGGTTATGATCGGTCTAAGGCAACTACATGTTCCCGTGATCCTCTGACGAATCTTTGTCTTAGATCATGTCATAGCGTAAAATGGACAAGATTGTGTTCTAGATTTAGGTAAAGAGAACCACAATAGAATACATTTAGATCCAAAACCATGTTCTGAAAATAAAAATTAAAAATTGAGAAAAAAAAGATATATTGACCAGAACTCGTCGTAGACATGGCACAATTTTAACCATAGTTAGCCGAAACTGGGAACATTACCATACCAGAGAAGAATACTTGTGTTAAATTATTTGTGTTCGTATTACATGGAACCAAAGGTGAATCACAATAAGCTCTATCTATTGAATCAAATCATCTGATTCCTTGCTCAAAACGCCATGCGATGCTAAATCTTGCAAACCTAACCAGCACATAGTTTCAAGTTGTGCAATCTATTATTTGAGCCGGATCACGGAAGAACCCTGTAAGGTTGTATTTAGTAGCTGAGAATTTATCCAGATTGCTGATAATTTAATATGGTAATCTGAATTACCGTATTTGATATAATTTTTGGATGATAATTTAAATTATCTTAGCAATCCAGATTATCTCATGGAAAGCAATCTGGGTTGCCTTGTGGAGGAGTGACTATCCAGATTATCACTTCTTTGATGATATTATAATAAAAAATTTAAATAATATTATTTTTTAAAAAAATAATATAAAATCTATTGTCCGACCCTCCTCCTCACTCCTCTTTGTGTGCGCCCCCAGTCCGCAGCTCCTCCATCTTCTTTTGTCTCTTGTGAATCCTGTCTTTATCCCCCACCATCCCCTGTGGCTTCTCCATTCTCATCCCCACCACCCCCATGACTCCACACACGCCCGTCCTCTCTCCCTCTCCACCCCCTAGCGCTCAAGGTTTTCCATACCTCTCAGCTTGCCACTTCTCTGTACCACCACTGCACCCACATCATTTTTGTTACTTTTCATCAGAAAAAAGAAAAGCACCAAAGCAAAATTATTGGAGGTATTTTGAAAATTTAATTTCATATTACCGATAATCTAATTGTCATACCAAACATGCCAATCAAAATTTTTAAAAATTTTACTGTAATATTATTTGTGTTGGGTATAAAATACCTTCAGCCGAAGTTCTTAACAGGATTGACTCTCCCGAGACTCCTCCGGCTTTCGACCGCAGATGGTATCTCCCCGGACTTCTCCAACAGCCGGATTCCCACAGTGCTGATCGAATTCTCCCAACGGACGAACTCCCACTACACCATCCGAGCTCCTTCAACATGAGTTCCCCCAGTTATCTATTAAACCGCCCCAAGCGCTCACTAAGCTCCGCCGACAGCCGACTTTCTACGACTATCAGCTGCTCCCCGAATCCCTTCCAGACTTCTTCCAGCCAGGTTCAACTCCAATCCGAACTACTCCGGACTCCGCCAACGGCAGAACTTCTCCAACGGTAGATTCCTACAACTACCAGATCTCAGCCCGGACTCCTACGGGAGCCGGATCTCATCCCCGACCTCGACTGCGGAAAGGCTTCGCCCGGACTCCTACGGGAGCCGGGCTCCGTCCTCGACCCCGATTGCTGGTAAACTTCGTCCGGACTCCTACGGGAGCCGGATCTCGTCCCCGACCTCGACTACGGAAAGGCTTCGCCCGAACTCCTACGGGAGCCGGGCTCCGTCCTCAACCCCGATTGCTGGTAAACTTCGTCCGGACTCCTACGGGAGCCGGGCTTCATCTCTGACTTTGATTGCAGGTTGACTCAGCCCAGACTCCTACGGGAGCCAGATCTCATCCCCGACCTCGACTGCGGAAAGGCTTCGCCTGGACCCCTACGAGAGCCGGGCTCCGTCCTCGACCCCGATTGCTGGTAAACTTCGTCCGGACTCCTACGGGAGCCGGACTTCATCCCTGACTTTGATTGCAGGTTGACTCAGCCTGAACTCCTACGGGAGCCGGATCTCATCCCCGACCTCGACTGCGGAAAGGCTTCGCCCGGACTCCTACAGGAGTCGGGCTCCATCCTCGACCCCGATTGCTGGTAAACTTCGTCCGGACTCCTACGGGAGCCGGACATCATCCCTGACTTTGATTGCAGGTTGACTCAGCCCGGACTCCTACGGGAGCCAGATCTCATCCCCGACCTCGAATGCGGAAAGGCTTCGCCCGGACTCCTACGGGAGCCGGGCTCCGTCCTCGACCCCGATTGCTGGTAAACTTCGTCCGGACTCCTACGGGAGTCGGACTTCATCCCTGACTTTGATTGCAGGTTGACTCAGCCCGGACTCCTACGGGAGCCGGATCTTATCCCCGACCTCGACTGCGGAAAGGCTTCGCCCGGACTCCTATGGGAGTCGGGCTCCGTCCTCGACCTCGATTGCTGGTAAATTTCATCCGGACTCCTACGGGAGCTGGACTTCATCCCTGACTTTGATTGCAGGTTGACTCAGCCCGGACTCCTACGGGAGCCGGATCTCATCCCCGACCTCGACTGCGGAAAGGCTTCGCTCGGACCCCTACGGGGGCCGGGCTCCGTCCTCGACCCCGATTGCTGGTAAACTTCATCCGGACTCCTACGGAAGTCAGACTTCATCCCTGACTTTGATTGCAGGTTGACTCAGCCCGGACTCCTACGGGAGTCGGATCTCATCCCCGACCTCGACTGCGGAAAGGCTTCGCCCGGACTCCTATGGGAGCCGGGCTCCGTCCTCGACCCCGATTGCTGGTAAACTTCGTCTGGACTCCTAAGGGAGCCAGACTTCAGCCCTGACTTTGATTGTAGGTTGACTTAGCCCGGACTCCTATGGGAGATGGATCTCGTCCCCGACCTCGACTGCGGAAAGGCTTCGCCCGGACCCCTACGGGAGCCGGGCTCCGTCCTCGACCCCGATTGCTGGTAAACTTCATCCGGACTCCTAAGGGAGCCGGACTTCATCCATGACTTTGATTGCAGGTTGACTTAGCCCGGACTCCTACGGGAGCCGGATCTCATCCCCGACCGCGACTACGGAAAGGCTTCGCCCGGACTCCTACGGGAGCCGGGCTCTGTCCTCGACCTCGATTGCTGGTAAACTTCGTCCGGACTCCTAAGAGAGTTGGACTTCATCCCTGACTTTGATTGCAGGTTGACTCAGCCCGGACTCCTATGGGAGCCGGATCTCATCCCCGACCTCGACTGTGGAAAGGCTTCGCCTGGACTCCTACGGGAGCCGGGCTCCACCCACGACTTCGCTTACAGGTAAACTTCATCCGGACTCCTAAGGGAGCCGGACTTCATCCCTGACTTTGATTGCAGGTAGACTCAGCCCGGACTCCTTCGGGAGCCGGACCTCGTTTTCGACTTCAACTGAAGGAAGACTCCATCCGGACTCCCGCGAGAGTCGGACTCCAAGCTCCTCTCAGGTGGGTGGCTAGCCACCTCTCTCCGCCAAACACCCCAGCCGAACTCCGATTGATAGACCTGGACCTCCTGGCAGGCCGCAGCAACAACCACGACTCTGCTCCACCTCCTGCGACGGATTCCACGCGGCTCCATCACTCCCTGGCAGGCCGCAGCAACAGCCACGACTCTGCTCCACCTCTTGCGACGGATTCCACGTGGCTCCATCACTCCCTGGCAGGCCATAATAATGGCCACGATCCTGCTCCACTTCCTGCAATGGATACCGCACGATTCTTCCATTCTCTGGCAAGTCGCGACAACGGACGCCGCTCCGCTCCCCGTAGCAGACTGCACGTGGCACGCCCTGGTGATAGCCATGGGTCCACTCCACTACTCTCTGCAACAAACTCCTCCTGACTCTGGACGGCCCACTGCCAGACGGTTACAGACATCGCTATCAGTTTGTTGCCCCCTCCGCCTATAAAAGGGGGACCCCAGATACGTTATTCTCCAAGCTCTATTTTCTATCCCAAAACTTTGCTAAAATTTTCGTTCGAGCATTCCATTCTTGTTGAGGCAGAGAACTGACTTGAGCATCGGAGGGTCTTGCCGGAGCAACCCTACCTTCGATTTAGACTTCTTTTGCAGGTTCCGACGGCGACCGTGACCCCCACAACTCCAGCTTCTCCGACGCAAGTAGATTTTTGCACCAACAAGATTGGCGCTAGAGAAAGGGGCTGAACCTTCGCAGTACCCTTATTCTTGAAGGAGCGCTCAACGGGACCGCCTCTGGTCATCTTCTCCGACGTCCACTCCTCCTTCCCCCACTTGATCTTCGCCTGATGCCTCCCCGCAAGGCATCCACACGGCGATCCACGGCCTCCGCGGCCAGATCTTAGGCTCCGGCCTCACCTCCAGTCTCCCAGCCTCTACCTCCTCCTCTGGCAACGGCGGTTGAAACGGAGCAATTCGACCTACTGGTGCAGCAGGTCAGAGGCTTCACTGAAGCTGTGCAAGCCATGTAACAGCAGCAGCAGCCGCAGGCATCGGTGCGGTCGGAAAGAGCATCGCCAGAACTCCAAAATTCAGCGGCGGGACGGGCCACTTGGGCCAGCCGCCCAGTCTTTCCCGAAAAGACGAATCCAAGGGTGGAAAGCCCCCAATCCGACCACGACTCCACCTCTGAAAGATCTCTACCCCCATTCTGCCAGAGGACCCTCGAGACCCGTAGTCACGAGGATTTCCTGGACCGGAGGCTCCAGGAGATGAACCAGCGGATCGAGGAACTCCGCCACGCTCCCCCGCTTATGGTGAGGATATTTGTACTGACCCTCTCTTTTCTCAAATGATCATACAGGAACTGATCCCGTCAAACTTCAAACTCCCCCAGTTTGAAAGCTACGACAGGACTTCGGACCCGGTTGATCATCTGGAGGCCTTCTGGACGATGATGCTACTTCATGGCGCACCCGACGCCATTCTATGCCGAGCTTTTCCATCCACCTTGAAGGGAGTGGCGAGAAATTGGTACTCGACGCTGAAGCCGGGTACCATCTTTTCCTTCGATCAGATGAGCCACCAATTTGTGGCCCATTTTGTCAGCAGCCGGCATCCCCGGAAGGGTTCGGAGTCCCTCATCAATATCAAGCAGAGGGAGGGGGAGTCCATTCGGGCCTACATCAACTGTTTCAATGTTGCAGCGCTAGAGGTCCGAAATTTGGACCAATCGATAGCAATGGCCGCTCTGAAGGGCGGCCTTCAGAAGAATGACCTTTTATTCTCCCTGGAGAAGAAGTACCCCAGGGACTTTGCTGATCTGTTGGCTCGGGCTGAAGGGTACGCTCGAGCGGAAGAAGCCTTCAAAATGAAGGATGAGGAGACTGCGAGAGAACGGCAGGTGGGAGACTCGAGTAAGTCCGCAGTCGAGAAAGGGGCGAGAGAAGCTCGGCCACGTTCTCGAACTCCTCCCGGGCACAAGCGTGTCCATACTCCTCCCCGGGTACGTAGGCAGAGAAGTTCGGACCGCGGAGTTCGACGGGGTTCTCCACCGGGAAGATTCCGCAACTACGTCCCTCTTAATACCTCGAAGACCCAGGTACTGATGGAGGTCAGAGAGCAGCTCCCTAAGCCAGAAAGGATGCGCACACACCCCGGGAAGTGCAACGACACGGAGGAATGCATCCAGCTCCAAGACGATATCGGGAAGCTCATCCGGCGAGGTCGACTCAATAGGTTCATTCGACGCCGGCCTGAGGGTAGAGAAGATCGGCCAAGGGCCTTGCCGCAACCTGAACCGCCAAGGAGGGAGGAGCAGCCCGGAGATCGACCTCCAATCGGAACCATCGACTCCATCACCGGAGGGCCTCAAGGAGGAGCAGACCTTCCACGACCGTGGAACTCGAGAAACCTGTAAATGTACTACTCACGACTTTGCTTTGAATCAAAATTCCTTTCGACTTTGCATGTCTTTCCCTTTCGACATGGATTTGTTACGATTGGGGATAACCCCTTCAAATAATTAAAACAAGGTCATGTTAAAAATAGGAGGAAAACCTCGTCCTAACATGAGCAAAATGAAAGTTCGATTATTTTAAGATCGGATCGGGGGAGAGACCCATATAACGGCCCATGAGTGCCCCCATGGTCATGTTAGGAACAGGAGGAGAACCTCGTCCTAACATGAGCAAAATAAAAGTCTGATTATTTTAAGATCGGATCGGAGGAGAGGCCCATATAACGGTCCTTGAGTGCCCCCATGATCATGTTAGGAACAGGAGGAGAACCTCATCCTAACATGAGCAAAATGAAAGTCCGATTATTTTAAGATCGGATCGGGGGAGAGGCCCATATAACGGCCCTTGGATGCCCCCTGGGCCATGTTGGGGACGGAAAGAGAACCTCGTCCTAACTCAGGCAAAGTCAAAAGTCCGGTTCTTTCAGACCGGATGGGGGGAGAGGCCCTACAACGCCCTTACGTGCCCCCACAGCCATGTTAGGGACAGGAGGAGAACCTCATTCTAACATGAGCAAAGTCGAAGGCCCGGTTCTTTTAGACCGGATGGGGGGAGAGGTCCTACAACACCCTTACGCGCCCCCACAGCCATGTTAGGGACAGGAGGAGAACCTCGCCCTAACATGAGCAAAGTCAAAGGCCCGGTTCTTTTAGACCGGATGGGGGGAGAGGCCCTACAATGCCCTTATACGCCCCCACAGTCATGTCAGGGACAGGAGGAGGACCTCACCCTAACGTGAGCAAAGTCGAAGATCCGGTTCTTTTAGACCGGATGGGGGGAGAGGCCCTACAATGCCCTAATGTGCCCCCACAGTCATGTTAGGAACAGGAGGAAACCTCGTCCTGACACGAGCAAAGTCGAAGACCCGATGGGAGGAGAGGCCCTCACAACGACCTTTATGTGCCCCCACAGCCCCATCGGGAACAGAAGGAGAATCTCATCCTAACCTGAGCTGAGATCGACTATGTCAAGAGCAGAAGGAGGACCTCGTCCTGACAATGACAAAAATTTGGTCACCCAACATGATCGGATAAAGAAAAAAGTTTCCTCAATGGCACCTCCACACCTCTACGCGACCCCGCGAAAAGCAAGGGGAGGACCCTCACCTGAAAAGAGGAGGAAAATTAAGAAGGAAGGTGACGAATTACACCGGCAACAGACGAAAAATAAACCACACCAAAGACCTAGGGAATCTCGTCTCAACAAAGATGAGAAATTCCTACCAAACACCCTCGGCCTCTAAGAAGGCTCTCGACACAGGCCAAGAAAATAACGATCCCTTCGAGGTAATGCGGAGTTCGGACCACCGAGCTCGAGCCTATGGCCATGGACGATCAGAAAAGCAAATCAGTGTGGCGATGATTGGGCACCTCCAAACGACATCGACGTCGGACAAGTCAAAAGACAAAAGAAGTTCGACGGACGATAATTTAATACAACACGCGGATGAGGTAACACAAAATCTCCTTTTTATTTCATTCACAAAATATACACTACAAAGCCCAGCAGGCTAAAGAAAGAAAACCAAAACGACAAGAACAAGACGAAACAACAGAAGAAAAAATATATACATGGGAAGACGGAAAGATAAAAAGAGCCCTAAGGGGGCCCAGCTTCCTCCGACCTCGGACTTTCGGCTTCGACCCTCGTCAGAAAATCCCTCAAACGTCTGACTTCTGCTTCCAATTCTCTCTCTCTCATTAATATCTTCATGTATCTTCGGTGATATCGCTGGCTTTCGCTCTCCGCCTCTCGATGCCTTTTTCTCAGGACCTCAAATTTTGCCTCCGCGTCCTTGACGGCCTGTTGCTCGCATGCCAGCTGGATCTTCAATTGCTGCAGCTCAGCCGCCCTCCCCCCAAGGGCGATAGAAAGCTCTTCTGCAGTTCTTCTCAAGGATTGGAGTTCGCTGGAATCCCGAGAGGAAGCGAGCTGAGCCCTGCCAGCCAGCTGCCCTTGAAGGCGGGCAACCTCGTCGGTCGCCATCCGGAGCCTCCCCTTGTATTCGTCCACCTGCTTGCGCCAGCCGGCCCGGTACGCATCGTAGCTCGCCTCGACATCCTGGAGCTACTGTTGGAGGTCGGAGACCTTCTTCGACCACTCCCGGTCGCTGTCGGCCCGAGTCAAAAGTCGGGATGAACTTCCCTCCAGCTGGCCAATCCTCTCCCGGGCAGCCGACAGCTCCACCCTGAGGGAACTGATTTTGGCGGCTTGAGCCCAAATTTGATCGCTGGCATGCTTCTTGCATTCCTCAAGCTCTTTCTCAAAGTTTGTCTTCCTCCGACTGTACTCCATGATCTCCTTCACGTGGAGATTCCGAAAGTAGGTGGCCTCCACGGTGGCTTTGGAATGACTCTTCCTCCACCTGCGAAGCTCACCTTCCGTCTTCTTCGACCTTTTTGTTAGACGGAGGACTTCCTTCTTCAGCCGCTGGATTGTAGACTTCAGTGGAATCCCCTGAGGCAAAGGAAGCGCTTCGACGGGACGCTGCCATCGGGAGGTCAACGCATTAAAACACAGCTCATTACAAAGAAGTAGAAGAAAAAAAGAAAGAAAAAGAAGAGAAGAAAAGTCCCCCAAAAGGAGGAGACCAATTTTATTGACTGAACGTTTCTTGAAGATAAAAGAAAGAAGAAAAATGGCAATAAAGGAAGAATACAAAGTTAGAGGTCTTGGACCTCTGGATCAACGGGGGGACTCGGCAACTCTGGGGGGTGGACCACGGTGGCTGCAGCAACGGTGGAGGGTCCGGCTTCATCCTCGGATGCCTCGTCTAAGAAGCTGAGGTCGAGCTCGGAGAATTTCACGACCATCTTCTCCTGACAGAGCTCGAACTCTTTATTGAATGCAGCTTGGCCGAACTCAACCTTCAACTTCTTCATTTCGGTGGAAGTCTTGAACTCCTCCACCGCTTGACTCCTGGCCTCTGAGACCAGGGTCGGGATCTGTTCCATCATATTGGCAACCTCGACCTCCGCCCTCCTCACCATCTCCTCCAGGTCGGCCTTCTGTTCCGTCGAGGTCTGTCTCTCTCTCTCAAGCACCTCTCGGAGACCGGCCACCTCGAGGGCCATTTCCTTAAGGCGGACAGCCTCGGCCTGCTGACCTTCCACCGTCTTGTTTGTCGTCTCGATGTTGGCGAGGAGTTGATGCCCGAGCTGCAAGGGCAACAGGAGAGCCAGAATGAGAGCTGGAAAGTTAATTAAATAAAGAAGCGAAAGGAAAAAGGAGAACGAATCTACTTACCTCGAGGAAGGCCCCCAGCGAGTCCCAGACTCGTTGTGTAGGATCGACGCGGACGATCCTCTGGACGACTTCGGGCAGCGAGCACCCGTCTACCAGCTTTTTTATTAGATCCCTGTCACTAAAGGGATCATCCCCCTACTCCTCTTCAGAGCCACGGGACTCTTCAGTGGCAGCCCGACGACTGCCGACCCGACGGGCCAAGGTCTTCCTCCTCTCACCCCCTGGCACCTCCTCAGGATGGGTCTTCGAAGCGGGGACCTCGGTAGGAGAACTCAAACCCCTCGGGGAAGCCCGGGCGGCGGGACGCTCAGTATCTGGAAGGACGTCAGCAGCTGAGGTCGCCCGGGCGGGCGCGATCGAACTCGTCCCCTCCGCTCTGGCCCTCTTCGCCGGCCTGGAGGCCGCGGCGCCCTTTCTTTTGAGAGCCTTCAGGCCCCTGGCAAGCATCTATGCTTCTTCGGCGTCCATGCCTAAAAAAAAAGAAAAAAAAAGAAAAAAAAAGAAGGCATGAAAAAGAAGAAAAGAAGAGAGGTAAAAAAAAAAAAGAAGGGGAGAGATGAAATACTGGCGGGATCCAGGGGGCTCAGACCGATGTTGAACAGAAACTGCTCCTTCAGGAGGTTGGGGAGAGAAGGAGTTAGATATTTGAGAAGTTTCTGGGAGGCTTGATGGTCGTCTCCCCCCAGGTTGGGCGCCCGACGGACGGAGTCCCTCAGGGAGCCCCAAGGGGGCAACTCTAGCCTCAAGGTCGGGCATCGAACATAAAGAAACTTCCCCTTCCAGTTATGGATAGAAGAAGGAGCACCCTTCAGTAACCCCTTCCTACCAAACTAAGGAGAGAAGTACCATCAATCCTTCGTCGAGGGATGACGCTTGAAGGTGTAGAAGTATCTAAACAAGGAAAGGGTGGGCTGGACTTCGACTACATGACAAAAAGAGAGGAACCCTATCAAAAACCTAAATGAGTTCGGTGCAACCGAAGCCAGAGAAATATCCAGGAACTGAAAAAGGGCAATGACGAAAGGCGGTAGAGGAAGTCGGAGTCCGGCACGAAAGGCCTCCTGGTACAGGCAGAAGCAGTCGACGGGAGGGGCACTAGCCCGGTCGGATGGGCCAGGAAGTTCCAGTTCGTATTCCGGAGGAACCCCATACTGAACTCTTATCAGTTGGAGTTCGTCCGGAGTCAGAGAATATGGAATGGCATTCGGTGCAAAAATCGACGAGGTTCGGCTCTACCTACCGGTTCATCTACCGCCTGAGGACTCTAGGAGACCGAGACAGACGAACTCCTAGAGCTGCTAGAAGAAGAACCCCTGGAAGACATCTAGAGTCACACGAAGACCACTTACAGAGGCGAAATCTATAAAAATTGGAAAAATCACGGACAAGGTCCCGGGGGACTGAGGCGCAGAGCAAGAGGAAGAAAGATCGAACGACAAAAGGAAGAACAAAAAGAGGAAGGAGTTCCGAAACTAACCTAGGCGATTCGAAGAAGTACGAAGGTGCGGAAAGGGGGACGGCTCGAGGAACGCCTAAGGCTGGGAAGGGCGCTGAGAAAAATCAAAGTTCTCAGGAAGAAGAAGGATGCCAGAACGAGACCGTCGGATAGAGCGGGACTCTTGGAGGAGGGGTGCGGGTTTAAATAGGCCCTGAGATCTGGCATAATGACGATTGCGAATCCTTCTGACCTGTCTCTTTTCGCCGCATGTTCTACTCACCACAGCGGGCGGTTAAAAAGTGGCAGATGGCTGACAGTGCCTTTATTGCGCCACGCTTCGAGCACCATTCCGCTGCAGGTGCCTCTTCGGATCGCCTCAATTTGAAAAGACTCCGGCGCACGCGCATTGAATGCCAAAATATCTGAGGACAATCGCGCGCGGACATCGAGGGAGCAACTTCGGCTGTGACAATCTTTCTGTACTTCATTCAAAATTCAAACTCGGAAGTAGGGGACTGGTGTTGGGTATAAAATACCCTCAGCCGAAGTTCTTAACAGGATTGACCCTCCCGAGACTCCTCCGGCTTTCGACCACAAATGGTATCTCCCCGGACTTCTCCAACAGCCGGATTCCCGCAGTGCTGACTGAATTTTCCCGACGGACGAACTCCCACTACACCACCCGAGCTCCTTCAACATGAGTTCCTCCAGTTATCTATTAAACCGCCCCAAGCGCTCACTAAGCTCTGCCGACAGCCGACTTTCTACGACTATCAGCTGCTCCCCGAATCCCTTCCAGACTTCTTCCAGCCAGGTTCAACTCCAATCCGAATTACTCCGGACTCCACCAACGGCTGAACTTCTCCAACGGTAGATTCCTACAACTACCAGATCTCAACCCGGACTCCTACGGGAGCCGGATCTCGTCCCCGACCTCGACTGCGGAAAAGCTTCACCCGGACTCCTACGGGAGCCAGGCTCCATCCTCGACCCCGATTGCTGGTAAACTTCGTCCGGACTCCTAAAGGAGCCGGACTTCATCTCTGACTTTGATTGCAGGTTGACTCAGCCCGGACTCCTACGGGAGCCGGATCTCGTCCCCGACCTCGACTACGGAAAGGCTTCGTCCGGACTCCTACGGGAGCCGGGCTCCGTCCTCGACCCCGATTACTGGTAAACTTCATCCAGACTCCTACGGGAGCCGGGCTTCATCCCTGACTTTGATTGCAGGTTGACTCAGCCCGGACTCCTATGGAAGCCGGATCTCATCCCCGATCTCGACTGCAGAAAGGCTTCGCCCGGACCCCTACGGGAGCCGGGCTCCGTCCTCGACCCCGATTGCTGGTAAACTTCGTCCGGACTCCTACGGGAGCCGGACTTCATCCCTGACTTTGATTGCAGGTTGACTCAGCCCGGACTCCTACGGGAGCCGGATTTCATCCCCGACCTCGACTGCAGAAAGGCTTCGCTCGGACTCCTACGGGAGCCGGGCTCCGTCCTCGACCCTGATTGCTGGTAAACTTCGTCCGGACTCCTACGGGAGCCGGACTTCATCCCTGACTTTGATTGCAGGTTGACTCAGCCCGAACTCCTACAGGAGCTGGATCTCATCTCCGACCTCGACTGCGGAAAGGCTTCGCCCAGACTCCTATGGGAGCCGGGCTCCGTCCTCGACCCCGATTGCTGGTAAACTTCGTCCGGACTCCTACGGGAGCCGGACTTCATCCCTGACTTTGATTGCAGGTTGACTCAGCCCGGACTCCTACGGGAGCCGGATCTCATCCCCGACCTCGACTGCGGAAAGGCTTCGCCCGGACTCCGTCCTCGACCCCGATTGCTGGTAAACTTCGTCCGGACTCCTACGGGAGCCGGACTTCATCCCTGACTTTGATTGCAAGTTGACTCAGCCCGGACTCCTACGGGAGCCAGATCTCATCCCCGACCTCGACTGCAGAAAGGCTTCGCCCGGACTTCTACGGGAGCCGGACTCCGTCCTCGACCCCGATTGCTGGTAAACTTCGTCCGGACTCCTACGGGAGCCAGACTTCATCCCTGACTTTGATTGCAGGTTGACTCAGTCCGGACTCCTACGGGAGCCGGATCTCGTCCCCGACCTCGACTGCGGAAAGACTTCACCCGGACCCCTACGGGAGCCGGGCTCCGTCCTCGACCCTGATTGCTGGTAAACTTCGTCCGGACTCCTACGGGAGCCGGACTTCATCCCTGACTTTGATTGCAGGTTGACTCAGCCCGGACTCCTACGGGAGCCGGATCTCATCCCCAACCTCGACTGCGGAAAGGCTTCGCTCGGACTCCTATGGGAGTCGGACTCCGTCCTCGACCCCGATTGCTGGTAAACTTCATCCGGACTCCTAAGGGAGCCGGACTTCATCCCTGACTTTGATTGCAGGTTGACTCCCTGGCAGGCCGCAGCAATAGCCACGACTTTGCTCCGCCTCCTGCGACGGATTTCACGCAGCTCCATCACTCCCTGGCAGGCCATAATAATGGCCACGATCCTGCTCCACTTCCTGCGATGGATACCGCGCGATTCTTCCATTCTCTGGCAAGTCGCGACAACGGATGCCGCTCCGCTCCCCGTAGCAGACTCCACGTGGCACGCCCCGGTGATAGCCACGGGTCCACTCCACTACTCTCTGCAACAAACTCCTCCTGACTCTGGGCGGCCCACTGCCAGACGGTTACAGACATCGCTATCAGTTTGTTGCCCCCTCTGCCTATAAAAGGAGGACCCCAGATACGTTATTCTCCAAGCTCTATTTTCTATCCCAAAACTCTGCTAAAATTTCTGTTCGAGCACTCCATTCTTGTTGAGGCAGAGAACTGATTTGAGCGTCGGAGGGTTTTGTCGGAGCAACCACACTTCTGGTTTAGACTTCTTTTGCAGGTCCCGACGGCGACCGCGACCCCCACAACTCCAGCTTCTCCGACGCAAGCGGATTTTTGCACCAACAATTTGTATGTACTAAAAATAGTAATCAATATTATTGATAAATGAATGATAACAATCTATCCTAAAAGCAATCAATATTATCTTTTAAGATTTCTTAGCAATGCACCAGATGCAACTTATGATACAAAGATAATACCTTCTCAATTGATCCGCAGAAAATAGAGGAAGAAGTATGATCAAATATATATATATATATATATATTAAAAAAAATAGTTTGTCAAAAAAAATTTATATGAGATGTGAAAAAATCACTTGTTATGTTTGGGCATCAGCTTTCTAGACAATGATATTTTAATGAGAAAAAAAGAAAATTCTTAAACAAGTCCTCTGATGATGAACTCCGTCATAGAAATCGTCTTCCCCCAACCCTCATTCCAGGGGAGAAGGACAGCTCGACGAGACCCTGGTCCATGCCCAAGACCGACCCCCGACCGAGAGGTACGACTTCATCGTCCACGCCGTGATCGACGGTCAGGTTCTCGCCTTCTAAGTTTCGAAGCGCCCGGTGGCCGACGAGCTGCTCAAAGAAGGCCACCAAGGCCTTCGAGGTCGTCGTATTCACCGGACGGCTCACGCAGTACGCATCCCTCGTACGTGCTCGATCGACCACCTCGATCCCGGAGGGAAGATCACACATATCACACCGGCTGTTGCGGGGCTTCTGCAAGGAGATGGAGGGGAAGTTCGTGAAGGATCTATCGGTGATGGGGAGGGGTTTGGATCATCGGGTGGTGAGTGCGGATGAGGACCCGAGTGCTTACGCATTCCAGCGGGAGAATGCAGTTCAGAAGGTGATGAGATTCTTTGAGATTGCTCCTCTCTTTGAGGATACACGGGTATGCCATCTCACACCATCTCTCGGAGAGCACGAATCAGAAAGCGCAGATCTGATCCGAGCTTGTCCATTTGTTTTATGAGATATGGCCGATTGATCGATTTCAAGATTGGAGTAGAGTCCAGTTACTATCAAAGAGAGCCTTTTGGGTTGCACCTCTTGTGATAATCCGGCCTAATTGGACCCAAAATCAGCTCACAAAGCCTATCAGAGAAAAAAAAAAAAAAAAACAGAGCAGAGAGGAAGACTCCCGATCGGAGTCTTCCTCTTCCCCATTTCCGATCAAAAATCGAAGTCCTAGGGCCATTAAAAGACCCTAGGACGAGCTCTATAAGAATCCCCCTCCTCCCCTCTAAGCGTAGAGCCATTAGCCACCGATGATTGCCGGAGATTTTTCTCCGATTTTTCCGTTTGAAGCCGCGACTCCTTGACCTGTGCTCGCCGCAATTTCACGCCGGTGAGGGTCACCGGAGGTTGTGGTAAGGTCCCCTTTCTCTTCCTCTCTTCTCTCCCTTCTTTTCCATGCCTGTGAGCACGATGGCCGGCGACGGGTGTCGCCGGATTTAGTTGGAAAAGAAAACCCCCTGTTCACGCCGCTTCTTTTCTCTGATTTTCAGGCACCGACGGTCACGCCGACCGTCGGTTCTGGCCTCTCCGAACCCGGGAGAGTCGTCCGTTGCCGCCGGCCACCGTCGGGCATGATATGGCCGTGATCGGTCGGTCAAGGCACGGGGACCTTTAGGTCCCCTGTTTCGGCCCAATGAAAGCCCGGGAAGAAGAAGAAGAAAAAAAAAGAAAAGAAAAGAAAAAAAAAGAAAAAGGAAAAAGAAAAAGAAAAGAAAAAGGAAAAAAGAAAAAAAAAAAATACAAAATAAAAAAATAAAATAAAAAAATAAAAAAAAATAAGAAAAGAGAAAAATTTTCTCTCTCCCCTCTTTCTCCCTCTTTCTCTCTCTTCTCTCTCTTTCTCTCTCTATTGTCTCTCTCTAAAAAGAATAAAAAGAAAAAGAAAAAGAAAATATATAATAATAATAATAATAATAATAATAATAATAAAATGTGAGAGAAAGTTTCTCTCATTTCTCTCTTAAGTCTTTCTCTCTCTAGAATTGGACTTTCTCTCTCTATCTTCTCTCTCCATTTTCTCTCTCTAGATTTTCTCCCTATTTTCTCTCTCTAGACCTTTTATCTCTTTTTATGGATTTTGTCTCTCTAGGGTCATTCTCTCTTTGATTGCATCACAGACCCTAGGATAAACTTGAGATGAAAATATGATGATCTGGGACTGCTCCGAAATTCGTGCAGTAGATCGGATCCCGATCCGATTCTTTTTCGAAATTGATAATATCAATCATGGTTAATCTATATTAAGTCACCTTGATATGATCTCTGATGATCTCAATCATGATTGCCACTTTTGAAGGATACGAAGATTCTCTCTCCACTTTCTCTGATTGCCACTTTTGAAGGATACGAAGATTCTCTCTCCACTTTCTCTCTCTACTTTCTCTCTTATGACCGACTTTCTCTCTCTAAAAAAAAAGGTCTATGAATCTTGTATCAGGTCATGCCTTCATCTTTTAGAAGCTTATATTGACTCTAACAAGATGATCTGAAGTTGCTTTGATATCCGTGCTGTATGTCAACCTCATTTGATCGTATCAAAGATCTTTCAAATTCATTATTAAAGAACTCTATTGATAATCTTGACTTTAATTCGATCTGTGCTTCATGATTTCTTGATCAAGTCACTTGAATCTGACCCTCAGATCAGAGACTCTGAATTTGCCCTGGTGTCTGGATGGTCCGACACATCCGGTCAACAGTTCTCTTTCCATATGATTTAATCTTATTATTTTTATAGAATAGAAATTGATGATGATTTGATATTTTAAATAGGATTAGCTGATTCTTTTAACGAAGTCTGAAGATCTAAGACGAACGAGGTAAGTAGATCTTATGCTCCTTATTTATTTTTAAATGATCATATTTTTATGTAAAGAATTGCTATTGATGAAATCATAATTTTTCATAAAATAAGGATCGGCATATGTGATATGAAAAAGCATGTTTTATTAGGAGCATTGATTTCATGAATATGTCTTATGAAAATGGCATGATTATGAAGCATGAATTTCATTATTTTTCCATCTATGTATATGTATGCTTTAAAAAAAAGATATAATGATTTCAAAGGCTCTCAGATGGCTATGAATGAATCCCTTCGGGAAGGTCGACATCTGGAGCTAGCATCCACACGAAACATGGCCCTGCCAGCGGGTATAAAGTTGGCACAAGAATTAAGAACTCTGTCGATTAAGAAACATGGCCCTGTCACGGGTATAATAGTGACCTTAGCACGAATATCTGTGAATAATATTTTGAAACATGACATGAATACATGATGAAAATGATTTACGATTCATGATTGTGAAATATACATGATTTATGCATGCATGATGAGTTTATAACTTGTTTTGTTATATGTTCTATGAAATACTTTATTTTGTATTACCTACTATTTTCTAAATATTGCATTATCATGAAAAACTTATGCTTGATCCGATAAGGAAGTGCAAGTTCTACTTACTGGGCTATTGTAGCTCATATTCTTTTTATTTTCTTTTTGTTGAACAGAGAAATAAGGTTGGATCGACAAAAGAAATCCAAGCTTGAAGATCGGTATAGCAAGCTAAAAAATTTGATAACAGAAGTTTAATTTATTTTATAATCATGAATTTGTAGTTATTTATGAATGTTGAGATTCGGGTTAGTACTCGCTTTTGGATTTAGATGCTCTGAACCAATATTGGTTCGATTAATTGATGAATGATAGAATTAAATTTTTTTTTATTTGATGGATTTTAGATGATTATGATGGATTGGCTTCGTGTTATCGTGGGCTCCATCCCTCGGTAGCATGACTGTGTTATGTCCCGGATTTGGGGCGTGACATTTTATGGTATCAAAGTTTAGGTTATAATCATTGGGGATTATGATATAAATGATATAAATGATTAGGATATGATAGAATAATATCAGAGCTTAGGTTTAAGATCATTGAGATTATAAAGTGATATCAAAACTTTATGTATGATCAATAGGATGTGACCGAGTAGAGTATAATGGATAATATCAGAGCTTAAGATTATGATCATTAAGGACGTGATAGAATGATATAAAGTTTAGGTTATGATCACTAGAAAATATGACTTAAGTGGTATTTGAGCTTTAGGTTATCATTATTCGGGATTGTGACTTTAGTGATATTTGAACTTGAGGCTAAGATCATGAGGAACACGATAGATATAAAAGAAAGGATTCAATAATTTGATTTCAAATCAATAGGTATTATGATGAAATTTATGCATAAGTGGCATATGAGGTCTATAATAGAATTGACGAGTTATATCATAGATCTCAATTAGCAAGGTTGACCTGAATATGAGAAGTACTGACCCTAGAATGAAGTGGGAGGTATTGATATATTATGTTGGATATATTCGATGATATTGGAATGCTAAACCTATACGGATAAAGGACATGATAACTTTGCTGATTTTAATGTTAATTTTTTTTTGTAAAGAAAAGTTGGTTTGGAAGTTGTCTAAATGATTGTAAGGTAAATTGAAGGTTAACTCAAATTAATTCTAAACATATTGGATTCTTGAGGAGTGGTGAAGCTTATGTAATAAGTTCAAACATAGAAGGTGGATGAAGATTTAATTTTGATGTGCTATACCTAAGAGATAGTAATGACAAGAAAATCTTAAATTTTATCCTAAATTGTATTTGAAATCTGAAAGTTGAATCTATCTTTGGTTGATTTAATATATATTTATTTTTGATAAACTTAGATAATTTGGTAAGTTGAGATCAGAGTGCACAGCAAAAGCGTGATGGTCTGAATTGATTAGAAATATTAATCTTTTAAATCAAAAAATATTATGAAATACGTTAGTTGTAAATAAGGAAGGTTTTACTGATAATAAATGGATGCTAGAGAGAAAATCTATCTGATCAAGGAAAGACTCGAAGCAGCATAGGATAGATAGAAGAGTTGGGCAGATAGAAAAAGAAGAGAATTGAAATTTCACTTCGATGATCATGTTTTTTTTCTAAAAGTATCACCTACTAAGGGTGTCATGAGGTTTGGGAGACATGGCAAGCTGAGTCCACGATATATTGGACCTTTTGAAATTTTAAGTCGAGTAGGAGATGTTGCTTACGAACTAGCCTTACCACCAGATTTATCCAAGGTGCACAATATCTTTCATGTTTCACTACTGAGAAAGTTTGCACTTGATCCAAATAGTGTAATAAAGTATGAGCCATTGCAAGTTCATGAAGATCTAACCTATAAAAAATTTTTTCTCCGAATTATTAATCGAAAAGAGTAAGTTCTAAGACGGCATATCTTTCCGTATGTAAAGATTTATTGGAGTAATCATGAAGAGAAAGAGGCCACTTGGGAGCTTGAAGATGATATGAAGACGAGATATCCACACTTATTTGAAAATGAAGGTATGTTAAATTTTAAGGATGAAATTTTTTTTAAGGGGGGTAGAATGTGATAATCCGGCCCAATTGGGCCCAAAACCAGCTCACAAAGCCCACCAGAGAGAAAAAAAAAAACAGAGCAGGGAGGAAGACTCCCGATCGGAGTCTTCATCTTCCCCATTTTCGATCAAAAATCAGAGTCCTAGGGCCATTAAAAGACCCTAGGACGAGCTCTATAAGAATCCCCCTCCTCCCCTCTAAGTGTAGAGCCATCAGCCACCGATGATTGCCGGAGATTTTTCTCCGATTTTTTTGTTTGAAGCCGCGACTCCTCGACCTGTGCTCGCCACGATTTCACGTCGAGGAGGGTCACCGGAGGTTGTGGTAAGGTCCCCTTCCTCTTTCTCTCTTCTCTCCCTTCTTTCCCGTGCCTGTGAGCACGATGGCCGGCGACGGGTGTCGCCGGATTTAGTTGGAAAAGAAAACCCCCTGTTCACGCCGCTTCTTTTCTCTGATTTTCCGGCACCGACGGTCACGCCAACCGCCGGTTCTGGCCTCTCCGAACCCGGGAGAGTCGCCCGTTGCCGCCGGCCACCGTCGGGCATGATATGGCCGTGATCGGTCGGTCAAGGCAGGGGGACCTCTAGGTCCCCTGTTTCGGCCCAATGAAAGCCCGGGAAGAAGAAGAAGAAGAAAAGAAAAGAAAGAAAAAAAAAGAAAAAGAAAAAAGAAAAAGAAAAGAAAAAGGAAAAAAGAAAAAGAAAAGAAAAGAAAATACAAAATAGAAAAATAAAATAAAAAAATAAGAAAAGAGAAAATTTTCCTCTCTCCCCTCTTTCTCCCTCTTTCTCTCTCTTCTCTCTCTTTCTCTCTCTATTGTCTCTCTCTAAAAAGAAAAAAAAAGAAAAAAAAAGAAAATATATATATAATAATAATAATAATAAAAAAAAATATGTGAGAGAAAGTTTCTCTCATTTCTCTCTTAAATTTTTCTCTCTCTAGAATTGAACTTTCTCTCTCTATCTTCTCTCTCCATTTTCTCTCTCTAGATTTTCTCCCTATTTTCTCTCTCTAGACCTTTTATCTCTTTTTATGGATTTCGTCTCTCTAGGGTCATTCTCTCTCTGATTGCATCACAGACCCTAGGATAAACTTGAGATGAAAATATGATGATCTGGGACTGCTCCGAAATTCGTGCAGTAGATCGGATCCCGATCCGATTCTTTTTCGAAATTGATAATATCAATCATGGTTAATGTATATTAAGTCACCTTGATATGATCTCTGATGATCTCAATCATGATTGCCACTTTTGAAGGATACGAAGATTCTCTCTCCACTTTCTCTCTCTACTTTCTCTCTCATGACCGACTTTCTCTCTCTAAAAAAAAGGTCTATGAATCTTGTATCAGGTCATGCCTTCATCTTTTAGAAGCTTATATTGACTCTAACAAGATGATCTGAAGTTGTTTTGATATCCGTGCTGTATGTCAACCTCATTTGATCGTATCAAAGATCTTTCAAATTCATTATTAAAGAATCCTATTGATTGATCTTGACTTTAATTCGATCTGTGCTTCATGATTTCTTGATCAAGTTACTTGAATCTGACCCTCAGATCAGAGACTCTGAATTTGCCCTGGTGTCTGGATGGTCTGACACATCCGATCAACCGTCCTCTTTCCATATGATTTAATCTTATTATATTTATAGAATAGAAATTGATGATGATTTGATATTTTAAATAGGATTAGCTGATTCTTTTAACGAAGTCTGAAGATCTAAGACGAACGAGGTAAGTAGATCTTATACTCCTTATTTATTTTTAAATGATCATGTTTTTATGTAAAGAATTGCTATTGATGAAATCATAATTTTTCATAAAATAAGGATCGACATATGTGATATGAAAAAGTATATTTTATTAGGAGCATTGATTTCATGAATATGTCTTATGAAAATAGCATGATTATGAAGCATGAATTTCATTATTTTTCCATCTATGTATATGTATGCTTTAAGAAAAAGATATAATGATTTCAAAGGCTCTCAGATGGCTATGAATGAATCCCTTCGGGAATGTCGACATCCGGAGCTAGCATCCACACGAAACATGGCCCTGCCAGCGGGTATAAAGTTGGCACAAGAATTAAGAACTCTGTCGATTAAGAAACATGGCCCTGTCACGGGTATAATAGTGACCTTAGCACGAATATCTGTGAACAATGTTTTGAAACATGACATGAATACATGATGAAAATGATTTACGATTCATGATTGTGAAATATACATGATTTATGCATGCATGATGAATTTATAACTTGTTTTGTTATATGTTCTATGAAATGCTTTATTTTGTATTACCTACTATTTTCTAAATATTGCATTATCATGAAAAACTTATCTTGATCCGATAAAGAAGTGCAAGTTCTACTTACTGGGCTATTGTAGCTCATATTCTTTTTATTTTCTTTTTGTTGAACAGAGAAATAAGGTTGGATCGGCAAAAGGAATCCAAGCTTGAAGATCGGTATAGCAAGCTAAAAAATTTGATAACAGAAGTTTAATTTATTTTATAATCATGAATTTGTAGTTATTTATGAATGTTGAGATTCGGGTTAGTACTCGCTTTTGGATTTAGATGCTCTGAACCAATATTGGTTCGATTAATTGATGAATAATAGAATTGAATTTTTTTTTATTTGACGGATTTTAGATGATTATGATGGATTGGCTTCGTGTTATCGTGGGCTCCATCCCTCGATAGCCTGGCCGTGTTATGTCCCGGATTTGGGGCATGACACCTCTCGCAAAACATTTCAACACTTCACTACAAGCTGTGCAAGCTGATCTGGTGAAATATAATTAGGGCAGAGTTTCCTACTCTTGTTACTGATCAGGTGACACAATCCTTCCATAGCCACAATGGATTTGAGGAACATAGCATCTGCATATGAGATTTAACTTTTAGTGTAAAGCTTGCATCGAGTTTGCACTGGCAGTTGATTTGATTGTTCAAAGGTGAAATTAAGGATGCTTAGTTAATATTTAAGAACCTCACTGTGCTCTGGATATTAGTTTTACTTTCTTTTTTCTGCATGATTTGATCATTTTTGATCTTAGAATACTTATAGCCTGCTCAATGAGATTTGTAAACATACTAATCATTATTTAGCATAGGCATGTTATTTACCCTTTTTGCGCAGCAAAAGAAACGGAGAGACGACCTAGGCATCCTTTCATGTCACATTTATCTGTTACCAGTATTGGTTCAAATGTTTTTAAGGAGAATCACATATATAAGAAGATACGAGAGGCCTTTATTAAGTTATCATAGCACAACATATAATTGGAACAAGAATCATAAACATTTATGGTTCTCCTTTTTATTGTAGTTCATCCATAGTAAACAGGCTGCTATTGCCAACTTCCAAATGCTTTATTTCTTTTTCAATGGCGCTCTCCAGATAAGTAGATAGACTCATACTTCAGTTTTCCCTGCACGCATGCAACAATACTGGCATTAGATCTTGTCAGTAGTTGGAGAGATGATGTTTCAGTCTATGCGACATAGTTATGTCTCATGGGTAATTAACATAGATCGATCTTTCAATATTCCTTTGCAATAGCATAATCCGGTGATATGAAGGATAAGCCATATCTTCCGTATCATAAAAACATATAGCTTTGTATATCAAAATAATTACCAAATTCCTTTCTTTTAATGCCTTGGAGGACAATTCTTAGAGATCAATATGCTAAAGAAATATGGAGCAGCTGATGAACCATCTAAAAAAACAATATAATTATAACTTTGGCACAAAACAATACACCTTCAAAATTTTGTTGTGTTTGTATCATGAATTCAACATATAGTTTATTGCAAGTTCCCTCAAGTACACAGAGGTCCTTGTTGTCTTAGCTTATAATACGAGCAACTAATTCATTAATCACAGCCGATGAAAGAAGTTGACAACCGTGCAGGTGAAAATTTGTAGTCGATCAATTAATCTCATGGATGATCAAATACTTAAAAAAGTTCATAAGCAAAGCAAAGACCTACGATTCACACAGTGCTGCAGTTGGCATGGCTACTGGGGAACAGGAGCTCAACGTTGCACTGAGTAGTGACATTGTGGGCTTTCTCAGGAGTGACCAGCGGGTACCCTTCCATCATGCTCATAAGACAATGGCACACCACTGCCTTCCCTATGTATGAGCGAGCCCCCGCCGCAACCACTGCAGCACCAGAACAACAGAGTTGTGATGGCTTATTACCAATCGGGTTCATGAAGGAGGAAAAGCAAGGCAGAAGGGGTCCAAAACAGGGACGCAAGCGAAGGTGCCCATTGTCATGGGTACGCCAAAGAGGAGGATGAGGAACAGCAGACTAAATGAAGTAGAAGAGGCCATTAGTTTTGTCCTAAGGTGGAGCACAGGAAATGGTCTACTACAAGTTTGAGTTGATTAAAATTAGGAGGGACTGTGGTGTTTAAATAGGACAGGAGAAAGAGAATGGAGGAGAAAAGTTGGGGGCTTTAATGAGGCGGTGAGAGGGATATCAACTGGAACCGGAGAGAGCCAAGGGCGCATTTATGCACGATAGCAAATGGAACATGACCTTAAGGTGCACATGTGGGGTATTATGTGACTGAAATAAATGAAAAAAACTGATCTTTTGAGCAATTTGATACTGTCATTTGCTTAATCACATGCAAACTTTTCTCTTCTTTCGTCACAGTGAAACCAAATCTAGATACCTTTGAAAGGTAAATCTTCCAAAGGTTCTGAGTCTAAAGTCGAAGCTCACATGGCTTGTTTGGTAAACATCTGAGTAGAGAACCGATTCTTGAGAAGAAAATTGGACAGAACTCGATCACAATTGATTGAGATAATGAAATTACATGAAAAGGGGAAAAGAAGAAGAGCCTACCTCAAAGAGGAAAGAGAAAACAGAAAACATCCAGGAAACCTACAACTTGATCCACAAAGACTAAAATACAACACTTCTTCAGAGTGAAAGTTTCTAGTGGAGGATATGATGCAGCATGTCACAGTCTGTTTGGTTTCTGTGGAGCTTCTTATCGAGCCGGGCTCCTTTTGATTTTGGTGGGCTATAAAGTTGTTTGCGCTCGCTCATGTCATAGCTGAACTAAGCCCAAACAAGCTCGTCACTCATCTGATACTGAGCTGTTTATAAGCAACTTGGTTCGTTTACATCCTTACAAGTCTTGTTGATGATCTTGTTGCTGATCTCTTGCCATAGTCTTTTGTTGGGTTTTATGATAAGCGGACAGTCTTATAATTCCCCGTATAATATAAGATATCAAGCATACAAATTGTTCTCAATCAGGAGTTCAAAAAATTGTTTCATAAGTAGGTACGCTAGTCTTGGCCGTATAGTAATTGTCACATTGGATTGACAACTAATTCTAGTTCTTGTACCCAAGAGATCTTGTTACATATCATTCACAAACATCCAGACCAACAATTTTTCATTTCTTCAAATATGAAAGCCAAGAGCTTTCTCTCATTTGTATAGTATTTTTAGTTAGTCGACTTCCATATATCCAAAAGTAACTTCAGCCACAAGGTCCATCACCAGGCTGATGGAAAGAAGGCATGATATTTTCATGCAAAAGAAGACTTTAGTGACAGGCTAACTCCATCCAGACCAAGTAGTGTCACATTAGAACTTGCCCACCAGGTTAACAAGGATACCACCACCATGCAAGATGTCTCATTTTTCATGGCAGATGGTCCAAGAAGTCTTATCCTATTTTCACATAATTTGTTGCAATATATAGAGATACATATATTACGAAGAACAATGGTATCTAACTTACTACGTCATCCTCTCATTCAAAAATTATCTGATTTTGGATTAATGACGAGCTAGTTTTAGAATAACAGAAACATGTCTCACTTGGAAGCAGGGATTTATATTACTTATAACCTTTTTATATCCTCCTAGTTACAGAGCCATAATTACCATTGAGCAAGTCATGCAGTTCATGGCAAAAGAATTGGATTTTTCAATTGATGCTCTCTGATTAAAGCAGCAACCACCATAGCCATGTGACTGCACCTGATGCTTTATTTCCATCCTGTATATTTCCTTTTCTTGGTTTCTGAACCCTCATACCAAAAGCTTTTGAAAGGACATAAGAACACAATATACTGTCCTTACATTGATCTTGCCAGTGCACATGTGCATACTGGTTCTTCATCTTTCACAGAGTCTTGGGAGAGTGATTTGCAGAAAGCCATCCCTACATCCAAAGTGACCACCCTCAGTGAATTATGCAATCAATATGAACAGCTACTGACATACCTACATTTTCACAGGCTCTTCAAGTGTGGGTTTGTAAACCTTGACCATATAACCATGTAAAGAACTCACAATGCTGTACGGATCTATTTACGCTTAATAGATGAGGAATATGAAAGAATGCAAGCTAAAACTTGAGAATATAAACTTAAGTTTGGATGGTCTGTTCTACAGTGTGTCATGTTTTTCTACACAACAATAATGTCTAGACCACATCAGAACTTCCCATGGAATAGAAAATTCAGAATTTGCCCTTTCAGCAAAGGACAAACTCATGAAGACAGATCACATTTCATGTTTTTCAAATTTGAGAAAAAGGAGATACACCTGCAGACTTAAAAAAAAAAAAATGCAGTAATAATATAAAAGAGTGCGATGGAAAATTTGCCCATCAGGTTGGAAAGATAAGGTCAAAACTGAGATGGATATGTAGCAGCTACATGATTGACTAAAGTGATGATAATTTGATCATGCAAAAAAGAAGCTGGACATGGCGGCTGTAAAAGTAACTGCTATAATATGTCAAAATGTTCAAAGAAAGGTGGAATTTAAGTTTAGGAGGATTCTAAGAAGGAATCAACAAATGTCCAATTTCAGACAATCTGGTAGTTGTAAAAAGAAATCAAGCATGGACACGTAAGGCCATTAAAAAAGAAAGGGACGGAACAGGGCTTGTTAATTGATCACCTGCATTAATGTTAGCATCCACTTATTGACCTAAAAGAAAAACTAATAGCAAAATCTTATAGTGCAGATTTTGATGCATAGTGTGCCTTTGACAAACTATCCAATCTGTGGTTGCATCTTTAGCAGTTGCCATTAGAGCATCAAAAGAGTATGACAAAATTAGCATTCGTGGCAGTTGACCTTTTCCATAGGCCGTGCTATAACATCTCGCTACAAGTAAAAGGCAACATTTTAGCTTCCAACAAATGGAAGAAGCTAAAGAGTGATTCATAGATGGAAGTATCTTTCAGATACATAAGAAATTATCTACAAGTAATTTCTAGGAATATGCATAAGGATGAAAAATAAATGAAGAAATCACTTACACAAATTCAGCTGAGACACTATCCTTGTTCACATCAATTGGAAGAGGCCAAACGACTCGGAATGGCCCCTGCAAGATCTCCCTCTGGTGATAAACAGGGTTTGAGTTTCCAGCACAATTGGGCATTCTATGCTGCTGAGTTGACCGTTTACCTATTATGGTCAGGCTATAAACAAATGACAAGGGTATATCAGTATCAAAAAATTAAAAAAGACTACAGTTAATAGCAATCAGACTAACATATAATCCTAATGAAAATCATAGTTCATCTAACATCAAGCTATAAGCAAGTGGATTGAAAACTTAGGGAGATAGTGTGGAAGATCAAGTTAAGTGAAGAACAATCTTTAAACAAAAACCCAGACTGAAAAATATCATATTTCTAGTCATACTCGTGTTCTACACTGGTCAATCAATTGAACAGTATGAACAAAATTTTAGCCTAAAGCTTGTAAAGAAAATGAAGAATGGAGACAACATCAAAAGGTTAGGAAAAAAAATAATTGTCACAATCTTGTTCATCTGCAGGAAGCTCATAAGATGAAACTTGGTAAAATTACAACTTATGGATGATTTGAAATTCTATACATAGTACAAAAGAAATAATACTTGTTAAACATGATCTCGTAAGTCTAGTAAATGGTAGGGTTAGAGTATAAGATGAAATTTGGTAAAATTTACAAGTGATGGCTGAATTTGAAATTCTATACATACTACAAAAGAAATTGTACTTCCTAACATGGTCTTGTAAGTTAAGTAAAAGGTAGAGTTGGATTATAAGATGAAACTTGTAAAATTTACGGTTGATGGATGAATTTGAAATTCTCTACATACTTCAAAATAAACAGTATTTGTTAAACATGGTCTTATAATTCTATTAAAGGCAGATTTATGATGATCAGGCTCAAGTATAAGAAAAACGAAGCTATCTTAATCGATCTAATTGGATTAGGATTTGAGCATGTTAGTAATTTTTGAAAATAAATTATGCCATACCTTTGGTTATCCACCTCCACTCGCATGTCAATGAGGTTGACACCTGGAAGCTCGACCGTCACAACATAATTTGCCCCCGACTCTGCAACATCCATTCGAGGTGACCACTCCATCCCTGCATCAAATTTCTTTATGAAAGCATGGAACAAAAAACTATAATTTACAACAACCCTTAGCCTCAGAAATACATGTACAGACAATATGCTTCAAGGAAAACTGAATATACCTGACAAATGACATTAAAAAAAAAAGACCTATATAGCTTGGGTTGCATAAATTCTCATACCTGTGTATCTCTAGTCTGGTGTGAGCATGGTAAAATTTCTAAAGCATGTTACTTTATC
This sequence comes from Elaeis guineensis, assembly GCF_000442705.2. Lineage (NCBI taxonomy): Eukaryota > Viridiplantae > Streptophyta > Magnoliopsida > Arecales > Arecaceae > Elaeis > Elaeis guineensis. Next base: position 99,646,380 of record NC_025999.2, on the reverse strand, counting down.
TAGTTGCTGATGAGGTTACGCTGACATGATGATAATGTAAAGGCTAATGTTCAATAAGTTTTAGGAAGTTGCATACCATTAGAAATAGAAGTTTGTCTTGTCCTGCTGCATAAAAGCTGCGGTTTCTTAATCTTTCCACTACCTGGTCTCGCAAATTTGGGATGGTCATTAGAAGATAGTGTCAAATCTTGTTTCACAGAATAATTATCTCTTGATATCGATAAGGTGGATTCTGTCTGAACCGGTCTAGAGAACATCGGCTTTCTGAAAGGCTGGCAAGAAGATTCTCCCTTGGCAGGACAGGAATTCTGCTGAGAAGAAATACCAGGCCCAAAATTCTGAAAAGAACAGAAAAAGGCATCTCATATGGTTTTCACCAAGTGAAACTTTGGCCAGTTGCCCCTGAAAGTGGTCTCAAGAATTTGCCATAAAGTAAAAGAACAATCACTACCTGTCTGGTAGAAACTTGTTGCATGAAATAACCTTGAGAGACAGACCCTTGGCGTGCAAAAAGCAATCTATTATCACACCGTGGTATTATAGTGCTGAGAGTGCTACTGCAATTCTGAGGTAAAAGATTAAAGAGTCACTATAAACAGAGGGGTGTGATATAGCAAATGCAACATAAAACCATACAACCATACAAAAATCAAGTTTAAGGCAGAATTCGCTATTGATATGTATAAAACTCCAAGCACAAAAATGACAAAAATGATCCTTTCACTGAACAGGAGTAATCTATTCTTGAAACCATGACATCGTTAAACAACAGCGTTAGAACTATCATGCGATGCTGCTGTAACATTCATACATGATACCCGTTATCTGTAGGCAGTTCTATTTGTTTATAACACAACAGAGGTTACAGTGATCATCATTTAATCATGTTGCGTAAATAAAATTTCATATCAAATATAATATATGATACCAACACGTCACCCACTCACCCCACCAACTTCATCAGTTGGCACTTTTCCTGGGGCAGTATAAATATCTGAAAAGCTGATAAACTTTTTGGAGTTTACATCACCCGACAATAATCTTAATTTTATCAACAATCTCTTCCTGTATAACATTTATAGCTAGTTATGTTAAAGAAGTAGCAAACACCGCGAGAAATTCCTACCCATCACAAGAACAAAACTTGTTCCAAGATATCATTGCTTCATATAGAGAAGTCTTGGTGATGGGCATCATAAGGAGACTTACCATGGGAAAGAGGTGGGGATTGGGCGGCGACACCTCACCGGGTCCGGCCACGTGGTCCAGGATCCGGCTTATCCTTCTCCTAGCGATCTCGTGCTCCATCTCCCCTATGGCTACAGGATCCGGCTTACTCTGCGTCCCTCCTATTTGAGCTAGTTCCTTCGGAAGAGAGAAGGGTATGCTCATATATATTTTCTTTGGCTGTTATTCGAGATGGAGGAGATCTTTTCTTTGACAAGCTGCGGTCGTGACACGTATAGAACGTTGCGAAAGATCATGGTGGGGGTGCCAGCCGATAGATAGTTTTGATGGGGCTGGAAGTAGATTCGGATTGGTCCGGCTTTGAGTTGAGCTTCGAATTCGACCCGAAATCATTGAGACAGGATGTGAGTTTAAAAATGAATTTTTTTTTTTTTTTTGGGGACAGAGATCGGATTGACTTTTGATCCTACTTGAACTCGAGTTCGAATATAAAATCTGAGCCGGAGCTATTTTTTTCATCTCTCTTCCGCTCCTAAATTCATTTTATTTCTAGTAGCAATCCAGGATAGGGGGCGGAGGAACGGCGAGTGGTACGGCCGATCCGATCGCATCCTGATCCAAGAAATGGTCCCGACGCCAAGCCCAAATCAACAACTGCCGGACTTCCTCCAAAGCATGAATCTCCGGTATGTGAAATTGGGATATCATTATCTGATCACCCATCTGTTGACCCTATTGTTGATTCTCCTGATAACGATGATCCTGGTGGATTTCGACAGCACTGACCCAGATGACATCTGGCAGCTCTAGCTCCACCTCTAGTATAACCTAGTAAGCATCCTCATCTGCTCCGCCTTCCTGATCTTCGATAGCATCGTGATCCGGTCTCGTCGGTGTATCTCGTCGACTATGCTTGCTACGCCCCCCGACCGTCTCCAAGTCCGCTATCGCAGTTTCATAGAGCACTCCCGTCTTGCCTGCGACCTCCTCCAGGCCCACCGCAACACATATATCGTTGTCGTCAGCACGGAGAACATCATCCAGAACTGGTACTTCGGCAATTGCAAATTCGTGCTCATCCCCAACTACCTCTTTTGTGTCAGCGGCGCTGCCGTGCTCCTCTTCAAACACTCCGCCAACCTTTCGCCCAATTGGGCTCGAATCTAGTTCGGGCCTGGGCTCAGGTCTAGTTTCGATCTATTTTTTTTTCAAAATAATCAGGTTTAAATCCGACTCAAAGTTTGAAAAAAATTTTCAGGCTTTGCTAAAATAGGAGTACGGCCCGAGCCGGCTTAGTTCCAACCCTAAGTTTTGATCCGGTGATGAGAGAAGCACTGATATTTCGGAGGCGAGTCCTGGAGAAGGTTAGCCCGATGGGATCGGATGGGCATGGGAGAATAAGGAACAGCATCACGAGTGGCTTCATCATTGAGATATCCAGACACCAAAATCAGTATGTGAAGAGTGATTAAAAAAAAAAAAGCCCCTCCAATACGGTAAAAACAAGATTATATTGTGTGTGTTCCCTGTACACAAATAGGCGACCCTGGATGCGAGAAATACCATTGCCTGTTATTTAATGCTTCTTGGGAACCTTGATTTGGCACTTAAAAAGAATGTATAGTTCAAGATGTACGTGTGCAATAAAAAGTTGTGCAAATGTATATACGCTCTGCTCATGCCACTAACCTGCAAATTACAAGCAGTGTACTGTTAATTTGGGCTTGTTATCTCATCAAGAAGCATGGTAGTTAAGTTAGACAAATGCCAATGTCTTATTTGTTCCTCTTTGGTGGGAATTGCATTTGGTTTGATACATGCTGGTGGCAATATCAGGAGGCACATCGTTCCTTATGCTTCCAAGCACGTACGTAGTACCAACACCATCCACACCTTGTATTAATATTCTGGCTTTTCCTTGGATTGCTATTGAGATGGTTGTGTCGCAGGTGAATTTGTAGGTTGTGCGCTCCATCGAAGAATAGTCACTACAAGAACTTCTGAAATTTCCGTTTTCATGGTGCATCAGTCGAGGTATCAGATATCCTTCTTGGTCTATACCAAGGCCACCTGCAGCAGCTCTTCTGTTTCGGGCTGTCTGATCTATACTACAAGCTGGAAAAATAAGCAGCCAAGAATTTAGTTGAGCTTATTTTCTTGCTTTCAATTCATGATTACTTCTGGTTCTCAGAGCCTATATATTGGGGTTTGGCTGCATGATTTCTATCTAAGATCCATTGGCTTTATTACTACAGCTTCTGGCAATGAAACAATTGTACATTAGACTGCTCTACAATGTTCACTCAATTTACGTGGATAAATTTGGGGTTGTCAGCTGACAAATATGCAGAACCATCATGTATCCGATGAACATAGAATTCAGCTGCATTCGTTTTAATATAGATTTCAAGATTCTTGAATGATTTACCATGAAGAAATGAACTACCCAGTATGTTCTACATAAATAGTGATAATTTAGTGCGTCTAAATGATGTCTCCCTTAATAAACTGTACATTGGGTGTTGATAAATAACCACCAGGTGGCCAACCAATATTCTGAATACGTTCACAACTTCGATAGTCTTTTTCCTTTCTTTGTTCCCCTCTCTCATCAATCACTATGAATAAAAGAAATCATGCAATCATATGGGTGGTCATTCGAGATCAAGTCAGTTTGAAGATGCTCTACCCCAATGGAATTCAAATAGAAAACGTGGTCTGAATTGCAGCTCGTAAAGGTGCTGGGGCCTGAACCACTACTGTCTTAAGTTTATAACTGGAAAACGATCAAACAAGCTTCATTTAGCCTCCTGGGAGAAGCTACTCTAACCTGTCCTCCTAGTCTGGATAAATAATCTCAAGAAGCATGCCAAGTAGTATGGCCGTATATTAAATGATTCTTACAATTCTCATGCCTCAGAAAGGCTCTTGAACAGACTGCACAATCGTTTTGGGGATGGGTAATGCACAAATCACCATCGATCTAGTGTCCATACATATGGATGGGAACAAGCCTTCACAAGGAGTGTTGATCACTCCTTGTAAACTGTTAACCACTAGGGCAATAAAGAAATAATTTCTTGCTCAAATGTCACTTGGGTTCCAGAGACTACAAAGATTTCTCATTGTGAAACTCCAAATTCAGCTTCCTTTCCTGCATTTTATACTCTAGCAAGTGAATGTAACCTGTCGATCGGCAGAATTGCAAGATTAGAAGTCCAACTCCGTTGTGCCACACCATTCATCTGAGTGTAGCTTCGCAGTTACCACTTCTATGAAATCATCATAAGAACTGAAATAAGTCATGGAAAAAAATGCAAACCATATTCAATAGCACAGATGAACACCATTGCATCTCATAATTTTTTTGTTCTGTCTGCCCTCTTCAGCTGGAGATAACAATAAAATCCATGCACGTTCATTTGATAATGATCACCCGAAAATGTATCCATGGGAAGCAATATTTTCCAAAGGGTTTCCTACTTTCAACACTCTCAACGACAAATAAACTGTCTCAGTTACCTAGAAGAAGATCGCTATGTGCAAGAAACCATGGGTGGGCCTCTCGATCCCCCCTCCTTTTCTATAGACACCACAATAAACAAAAAGCACTGGGAAAGGAATCTATTAAGAGCTTAAGATTATAGTTCTTCATGATGTTCATCGGGCATCAGCTCTGGCCCACGAGCTCCCAAGAGTGAGATCCAGCTCATCTGATCCACACTCCTCGTGGATCCTCTCTCCCTCCCATGCCTTTACCAGTCCTGCAGGCGGATGATTGCTATTACTGCCGCTGCCAAATGCAAACTCATCAGAAGTGCCATCCGGCATCGGAACATCTATGTGGCCAGGTCCACCTGGCATGACTGGGGAACACGTGCCACTCTGCCCTGGTCTCACCACTCTTGAAGATCCCCCACCTGCCATCGCCTCCTTGAAGAACCCAAATGGATTTGATGAGACAAGTCTAAATGTGGGTGACGATGGACCTCCAGTTGGAAGCTGGATCCCAGCAAGCCAAGCCTGTCGACCAGGGCTTGGTGGTGTTGAATTTAGTAGAAAGGTATGATTTGCGCTGGCCCAAGATGGCTGGGCAGCTGGATCATACCAATTAGTCTTGATACGAGGTGTACGAGCAGTGGGAGAACTCAAAGGAGGTGTCACTGGAGCACTAATGGAACCACCGTGCATATAGAGATGGTGTTGTGGGAACTTGGTTGATGCAGAGCAGGCTGAGGAAAGATTCTTGAGACGGGGGATGAGGGAGTTGCCATCAACAAAATGGTTAGCATTGTGGGCATTTGTGATGTAGGATGAGGACGCAGGGCTTGCAAAAGACGATAAGGCAGGGCTAGGGTTATATGAGGCACATGGGCTTGGCTGGTATGAAGAGCAGAGGCTTGGAGAAGTGGAGCACCCTACTACATCCATGCACTCAGCTGGTGGCGGCTTACATCCCTGTAAAGAAACACATGCATATTTTATTAGTTATTAAGGCTGCTTACAAGCCTTTCAAGCAGGGAAATACAAAAAGAGTTAGTGGGGGACTCAGCATTTGCTAGAAGGATACAGACAGTTGTAGTAAAGCTTGGGAAAAGATTCATATCAGTGAAAGTTTGAACACCTTTGGGAGTCTATGCATTAACTGACTTGCATTTCTACATGAAGAATTTACAAAAGAGAGCAGTATATAAATCCTGGTTGTTTGGCATGGGCGAGAATTTGTGAGCAATCATTTCATCTGATATCTATTTTAGTACACAAGAAAATATGGTCCATATGCAAAAATCACAGACATATATTACTATGCAATTTAAAACCACAACAATAAGTAGACAGGTAAAAGTAGAATCCTACTGCACGCATTCTTACCGTAATATTTTGTCCCCGGCAGGTTGACTCCTAATCAATAGTTATTTCTATATTGCTTGCTTGTTTGAAAGCTAGATCAGCAGAGAGAGAGAGAGAGAGGTGCTCTTGAAATCATTTGTTTGTTTTTTTGGTAAGGGCAAGAGTCAACTTATCTGAATTAACAATTATAAATTACCTAGAACAAAAATTATGCAGCCAAAACATAAAAATCCTTATCCTAGTTGTTATATAGGGATGAATGTACCAGACAGTAGACGTTTAAATCATTTCCATATCTAGAATCAATATCCCTCAAAGAAATGTGGACATGGATATGGACAAACAACTACCGATATGTATTCAAATATCCAGTTCTATTTGCAATTCTACTTAAGACTTATATAGCTTTTCATAAACTTGAAAGAAAAATAAGTGACAATGTTAACATGTTTTTAATTTACTTTACATTCCATATAGTGATATCTTTGATTTGGTGGTGCACATAAAGTTTAATTATCTGAATTATATCTGCATTTATATATGTACTCCCGATAACTGATTTGCATCCATTTTCATTTAAAACAAATACGAATATAAATGTTAGCATGAGATTGATATCCATATCCATACATACATTCAACAACTTAAAATGTATATGGATATGGATATAATACTGCTACCCAATCAGCGTCCAATTTATTTTTAGCCATATTCCTATCAGAAGATCACCTCATTCTCCCTGTCGTCCCCACAGAAGGGGGAAAACAAAAGTGTCAATGATGAATATTCAAGTTTTTATGAATTGTAGAGTGTTGATGCTACTACAAACTGGCAGATGGCAACGTGCAACACCATGTGATATATTAAGACTTCAAAAGTGTGTCTATCCATGGTACCATATACTTTGCTTGACTTTTTCTATTGTCTACTTAGAGAACATGTCACTGTAAGCAAACAATGTTGGGTCAGTTCTGGTTAAATGTTAGACATCTTTCTTTTTTTCATAAATGCAACATGTCAAAATTTAATTATATTTAGCAAATATGCACCACCAACTAGTCAACTTAGTTTGGTACTTGGACTTCTTTTTTTATGTTAACATGTAGATTGGCTTTTGAAGGTTGGAGTATTGAATGCTTTGAGTTTGTGGACATGTAGATTCCTACTTAGATGTACAAAACCTTGCTTGTAGTTCATAGATAAGTGATCCACATATCGAAACGTAGAAAATGCAAGATACATCGGTCAGTCATGCATAAAAAGAAAAGAAAGGTTGTATTCCTCTACTTTTTGAGAAGACAAAGAGGGAGGAGAAGGAAAGTGTGGGAAGAAGAATTGGGGGAAAAAGGTCTATCCCAACTCCAGCAAAGCTATGTCTACTTTGCAAACCTCGATGGAGGTATACAGTGTTCAGAACTCTAAAAAGAAAAATGTAAGAACCTCCAGATCTCCATCTCAGCAAAGTTCCTGATTTCTCCTCTAAATTATATCAAACATAATCAATGTGTTATTTTTTTCCCACTTTCAACCTTGTTAGCAACAATATTATTCATATCATTTTAAACTACTCCTAAATGCACCAAGGAATCATGTTCTCATTGAATTCAGTACTTCCACAAAGATCTATGAGCTCTATACCAACATGAGTTCTGAAACTACTGAATTAGATAAATATATTGTGTTAACATGAACGAGGGAAAGAAAAGGAAGACACAGAAACCACATTAAATTTGCGGGAAAATAAAAAGGAAATATGGAATAAGCATAAGGGGAATTTTAATTTGCTCTGCAGAGGGTTTATGGATCGCTCATCCATGTGACATACAATGCATGTCATACTAGATTGACCGGACAATAGAAATTTCGTAGCACATGACTAAGCCATCCGATCAAATATCAATTCTACAAATTTAGGCCCAGAAATTGTAACTATAATTACCATTTAGGAAAACAGTTACCAGAAATGATAGCAAATTAGAGAGTCCTTTTCCTAATTGTTGCCCAGCTATGCAACCCAAGAGGAGGGGAGGTGAATTAGATTTTTAAAATTTTAAACTTAACTTACAACTATGAAGATTATTTAACAGTGAACAGGATAAGTATAGAGAGTGTAATTTATGCAAGGGTAATAGTTGGATGCTAGAATGCAAGAGAATGAAGAAGTTTTAAAGGAGAGCAATTTAGCACAACACAAACAAGAAGATTTATAGTGGTTCGGTGCCAACCTTGCACCTACATCCACTCCCTAAGCTCCTACTTAGAAATTCCAATCCACTAAATTGTATTCAACCTGAATACACTCGTCGGAACCTCCGACTCTAGCTATCCCAAGCTAGACCACTTGTTTCTCGGATACAAACCAACCCAATACAATCCGATTCAAAGTTTGGATCAACCTTCCCACGTTTTGGAACCTTTCCAAAACAAAAACAATAACTCAAAAAGAGTATTACAGTTATTTGCACAGAAATACAGATGAAGCTCTTTTAATGAGCGAATAAAGCTTTAAATACACTTTACACAATTAGAAGGAAGCTTTTTCTGATTTTCTCAAGATGGTTGGAGACTTGAATGAGCTCTTGAGGAGTTGGTGAATTTGAATTAAAAGCTTCTTGAACACTTTTGGTGGGCTCTTGCTTGAGGTTGACAAGAAGGCTTTAAGAACCTTTTTCAAATCACTCTCTCTATTGATTCCCTCCTTTAAGTCTCTTTATATATCTTCAAATAATGGTGGAGAGTAATCTGGACTGAAATAGAGCCGTTAGAGCACATTAAATGAGTATTAAATGCAATTGAAATGGATTAAAAACTAACCGTTGTGGAATTTTTCCGTCACAAGGGTCGACTCATAGGGTCGACTCATGCTCATGGGTCGACTCATGGGGTCGACCTCTATGGAAAAGAGCAGAAAATAACTGTTCTGTAATTTTGGCTTGCAGAGCAGCAGAGGTCGACTCATGCCAAGGGGTCGACTCACAGAGTGTGCCAGCCAAAATTTTCGCATGCCGTTCAGCACTTTAAGCCATGAGTCGACTCATGGGGTCGACTCAAAAATAGACACCTGATTTTCTTATAAAATATACTTTCAAAAGTGTTAAAATTTTCTCCAATAGATTGCACGTCTTTTGTTCTTGCTCTTGAGGCTTCTGAATCAGATCTTAATAAAATTATGATTTTGTCCCTGAAATGCAATAAGTCTTTTTTCAAGCTAAAATCATTAGTAATCCCCTCAAATGCTTTGTAATCATCAAAATCAATTTAAGGAGCAACAATCTCTCCCTTTTTTGATGATGACAAAATACTTGAGTAAAATATATATAAGGCATTGAACATGAATTTCAGATTTATGAAGATACATTACTTAAATATTATAGCCAAGTATTGGAACGAAATGCATCATGAGCAGTTTAAAGACAAATTTGAAATTTTGCTTATAAGTGCATTTGCCTGGAAAGAAAAAGTTGATTTTGATTCTTTAACATATGACACATGTACCTATTTGTTTAACAATTTACTTAATGTTCAATCTTTATTGCTCTTATTGCTCAATCAAAATCCTCTCGATTTTTGAATTGTTGCTTAATGTTCAATCTTTGCTTAATGTTCAATCTTTATTGCTCTTATTGCTCAATTTTGATTTTGATTCTCTACTCCCCTTTTTGACAGCATCAACTAAGATTCTCTACTTCCCTTTTTAAAGGACATATTTTCTTTATTCCTTCTTTTTGATGGAATCAATTTCTTTAGCTTCCTTCTTTGATTGCTTGTTTCTTTATTGCTTATTGTTTTACTCCCCCTCAATATAGCAATCATAAAAGATATATCAATTTGCTCATTTAACAGATATTGCTATTCAAGTATTTCATGATTTAAAAGTAACTCCATTTGATTACATTCAGAGATATTCATTGAAAGTCAAAGTACACACACACATACACACACACACATATATATATATATATATATATATCCAAAAAGTGACTGAATACATAGATGTTTCATTACATAAGAGTCAACTTAGAGTACAAAAGACATGGATAGAAACTATCCAAGAGTCAATCAGTCAACATTGCATTACATAGCCCACAAGATAGATCCTAGACAAAAACTAAAGAAAGGACAGACTACACTGGATCTAATAGATATCATGGCTGGATGGATCAAAGTCTGATGAATCAGAGATGGGGTGAGGAGATGAAGGATCATGTCCACGAGCTCGACCTCGACCGCGTCTGCCTCTGCCACAGGTAGAGGTGCTAGCACGAGTGGAGGGGTGAGAAGATCTGAAGGCTGAGAAGCAAAGGACTGAGCTACAAGTGAGAGTCTGATGGTGTCCAGAAGGTTCAAAGCTCTCGAAACAGATTGTAGCAGTGCATGAACTGAGTGGAAGCATGCTCACTAGAGCCCCTGATCTCTCTCCTCAGAAAATCAAAACCACTCTCTAAGACTCCTCGCAATCTGGCTACCTCCGCAGATAGGTCTGAGACCTCAGTGATGTCCTCATGTTGCTGTGGATGGGCTAGAGCTAACACTTGCCTCTGCAAGTCAAATACTCTGCCAGTCAGTCTTACTATACAACCCTCAAGCTGCTCAATGAGTACTGACTGGTCTGAAATCATCTAAAAACAGTGAAGATGTGGGGGATCAGTGTCTGATCAGATACATCGTGAGATGTCGATCCCTATCCAAAAGCTGAAGTACCAACTGATGAGATAGTATGGAAGCTACATGCTGAGATATCATCTCTATCTGATCATCAGCCAATCTGATCTCTGAAGGATGTGCTCTGCTGTCCGACTGCTGAACTGAAGTATGCCTCCTCACGGACTCTGACGGACCAGCCTCATGATCAGAAATAAACTTAATATCTGGTGATACTGCCCTGTGATCACGGAGGGGTGAGGATGGTCCTTCCTCCTCTGCATTGTCCTCAGCTCTCTCTTCCACACCTTTCGTCCAACCACCATCAATTTTGAAAAATCCCATGCGGTACAAAGTATGACGGTTGATAGTGTCGGAGTGAGATAGCCTAGTTACTGTCTCCCCCTCAAAGCTAACTCCGAACCTCCTAAATACTAAATGAGAGCCATACTAAAAGGCAAATGTGCCTTAGATCTATTCAAGGTCTCTCTCATAGCCTCAAACATCAATGCCGGGAGGTTTAGGGGGGTTTGAGTGATAACATGATATATAATGCAGATGTCCCGACCAGAGAGAAGATCATGTCTACCACTTCTAGAGAAAAATAACTTAGTTACCATGTGGTGTAGCAGCCTCATCTCAATGGAAAAAATCTTTGCCTCTAATTTGTTTAGGCTTCCAGTGAAGGTTCTCCCTAGAATAATATTTATTCCTTCCTCTTTAACTGGGAGTTTTATGTTTGTGTATCCCTCACAAGGTAAATGAAGAATTTCTCCCAAAAGCAAGGATCTAGGCTAATTTCTACACCCTTCACTGTGAATTTTACTGTTTCATTACTGTATCTCAAATTCAGATAAAATTCTCTAACAAGATCTACATAAGTATTTTCTTTTAGGGAGCAGTAGAATTTCCAACCTTGATCCTTAATTTTTGAACCGATAGAGAATCCTTCCTTTTCAAAAAATCTGAAATTAATATTTTTGCCAGGCTCTACCTTCCTATCGGAGAGAGGAACCTTACTAGGGCTGATTGGTGATCGGGTTGTAGCTGGAGCTGATGCAGGAGCAGGGTTTGAAGCAGCAGTGGTCTCGGTTGCTTGTCTCTTCCGGCGCACACTTTTCTCCAACCCGCGAACTGATTTTCTCCTCTGTGGAAGCTTCATCTTCGGAGCCATTTGCGTAAGCAGAAATAGCAAGGAACTTAGGAAAGCAAATGTGAGGGAGAGATGAAGGTTTTTAGTGGAAGGATAAGGATTTTGGAGAAGTGGAGTGCCGATTTGGAGAAGACGGTTAGAGTCTAGGGTAAGCTCTACTCGCTCCAAATGAGGAAGGAGAAAGGGAGGAACTTGGTTCCAAGAAGACGATTTAGAGGGTGAGAGATTGTGGGAGAAGAGTCTTGGGGAAAAACTTGGGTTTGAGGAAGAAGAGAGGGAGTCTTTTGACTTGGTGGAAGGAGGAAGATGGAGAGTTGGGTCGGCTCAAGGGAGGATTTCCAACAAAAAGAAGGTGTCCGAAGGCTTTTGACATAATTACTAGATTGCCCTAGGGTCGACCCTGGGGGTCGACTCATGGCACAGAGAAATTCAAAAAAATGATGAAACAATTAAAAAAAATAAAATATTGGGAGAAGGATGTTTACCCAAAAATTGATTATGAGAATGATACTTTTGGATTTTTGATCTCAAAAGAAAAATGAGAATTAAGCTAGCTGTGATGATACCTTGAAATCAGAGAGACACTCAAGCAGATAGATCAAGGATTCCTAGTTCTCTCCTAATTTCACAAAATCTATCTTCACTTAAGGCCTTGGTAAAGATGTCAGCTAATTGTTTTTCAGTGCAAACATAGTAAAGAATTATGTCTTTATTTTGGACATGTTCTCTTATGAAATGATGCCTCATTTCAATATGTTTTGACCTAGAATGTTGAATTGGATTTTTAGTGAAATTTATGGCACCAGTGTTATCACATCTTATGAGAGTTTCATTGAGTTTGATACCAAAATCTTCGAGTTGTTGCTTAATCCACAAGATTTGAGCACAACAACTTCCGGCTGCAATGTATTCGACCTCGGCCGTAGACAGTGCTATCGAATTTTGTTTCTTGCTAAACTAAGAGATTAGGTTAACTTCAAGAAATTGACAAGTTCCACTAGCATTTTTTCTATCTAATTTACATCCAGCAAAATCGGCATCTGAAGATCCTATTAAGTCAATTAATGAGTCCTTAGAATACCATAATCCTAGAGTTTGTGTACCATTTAAATATCTAAAGATTCTTTTAACTGCATTCAAGTGTGATTCTTTTGGATTTGATTGAAAACGAGCACACAGATAGACACTAAACATAATATCAGGTCTACTAGCAGTTAAATATAATAGAGAACCAATCATGTCTCTATAAAATTTTAAGTCTACACCTTTACCTTCTTCGTCTTTGTCAACTTACATGATGGGCTCATAGGTGTGCCAATTGCTTTGGAGTTCTTCATTCCAAATCTTTTGAGTAATTCTCTTGTGTACTTGATTTGGGTGATAGAAATTTCTTCCTTCGTTTGTTTGATTTGGAGTCCAAGGAAGAATGTAAGTTCTTCCATCATGCTCATCTCGAACTCCCCCTGCATGAGCTTTGCAAAATCTTGACAAAGAGTTTCATTAGTAGACCCAAAAATAATGTCATCACCATATATTTGTATAACTAATATATCATCTTGATTTCTTTTAATGAAAAGGGTTGTGTCTACATTTCTTCTTGAAAAATCATATTTGCTTAACCTTTCATACCAAGCCCTCGGTGCTTGTTTCAAACCATATAAAGCTTTATTTAATTTGAAAACATGATTAGAAAAAGTATGATTTTCAAAACCTGGAGGTTGTTCTACATAAACTTCTTCAGCAATATATCCATTTAAAAAAGGCACTTTTGATATCCATTTGGAATAATTTAAATTTCATAAAGCAAGCATATGCAAGTAGAAGTCTAATTGCCTCTAATCTAGCAACAGGTGCAAAAGTCTTATCAAAATCAATTTCTTCTTTTTGATTACAACCTTTTGCAACCTATCTTGCTTTATTTCTTATTATATTTTCATGTTCATCCAATTTATTCCTATATACCCATTTTGTGTCAATTATTGAATAGTTCTTAGGTCTTGATACTAAGGTCCATACATTATTTCTTTCAAATTGATTAAGTTCTTCTTGCATTGCATTAATCCAATTATAATATTTTTCAGCTTCGTCTATAGTTTTAGGTTCAAGATGAGAGACAAAAGCAAAATGATTGAATGCATCTTTAAGTGAGGAACGGGTTCTTACACCATGTGTAGGATCACCAATAATTAGTTCCTTGGGGTAATTGTGATCATACCTCCATTCTTTGGGTAGATTATTTGTACCTTGAGGTTGTTCTTGTCGTTCTTCACCTTTCTCATCTTATTTGTCTTCATGTTCTTTATCATCTTGAATTGTTGAATCTTTTAGATGGATCTCCTTTATTCCTTCTATAAGAAGATCTGCATCATCAAATTCTTCATTCTTCCTTGAAGGAAGATCGTTAGTTTCATCAAAGACAACATGTATTGACTTCTCTACTACTAAGGTTCTTTTGTTGAAAACTCTAAAGGCTTTACTAGAAGAGGAGTAACCAAGAAAAATTACTTTATCGGATTTTGCATCAAATTTTTCTAGTCTTTCTTTGCCATTATTTAACACAAAACATCAGCAACCAAAAATATGAAAATATGCAATGTTTGATTTTCTTCCTTTCCAAAGCTCATAAGGAGTTTTCTTTAAAATTTATCTAATTAAAGCACGATTTAATATGTAACATGCTGTGTTAATAGCTTCCGTCCAAAAATATCTTGGAAGGTTGCTTTCACATAGCATGGTACGGGCCATTTCTTCAAGGATTCTATTTTTTCTTTCTACTACACCATTTTGTTGGGGTGTCCTAGGTACCGAAAAGTTGTGACCTATTCCTTTTTCATCATAAAACTTTTCAAAATCTTGGTTTTCAAATTCGGTTCCATGATCACTTCGAATATTTTGAATTGAAAAACCTTTCTCATTTGTGACTTTTCGATAAAATTTAGAGAAAACTTGAAAAATTTCATCCTTGTGTGCCAAAAAGAAAATCCATATAAAATGAGAGAAATTATCAATAATTACAAAACCATATTGTTTTCCTCCTAGACTAGTAGTTCTAGTAGGTCCAAATAAATTCATGTGCAATAATTCTAATGGCCTAGCAGTAGAAACAGTATTTTTAGATTTGAATGAAACTCTTGTTTGTTTACCTAGTTTGCATGCATCACAAATTCTATCCTTTTCAAAGTTCAATTTGGGTAAACCAATAACCAATTCCTTCTTAATGAGTTTTGAAAGTGAATGCATGCTAATATGTGCAAGCCTACGATGCCAAAGCTAACTAGTCTCATTAATTTTGGCATTCAAGGATACTAGGCATTGCATGTTTATTTTGGATAGATCATTCAAATCTACCATATAAACATTGCCATGTCTATGCCCAACAAATTTAATGTCTTCATTAACAGGACTAGTTACAATGCAAACAGAAGATTCAAAAATAACTTTGTACCCTTTATCACAAAATTGACTGATGCTTAATAAATTATATTTTAAACCATCTACTAATAAAATATTTTCAATATACTTGAAGGGATTGATACCAATGTTACCTATACCGATGATCTTTTCTTTGCCATTGTCTCCAAAGGTGACCATCCCTCCATTCTTAGCATCAAGTGTGATGAATTGGGATTCATCACAGTCATGTGTCTCGAGCATCCGCTATCAAGATACCATTTTCGGTTTGCTCCTTGGGATGCTAAACACACCTGCAAGCAAAAGTCAAGTTTTTACTTTAGGTACCCAAGCTTTCTTGGATCCTTTTTGGTTAGTCACAATGGTTCCTTTCGAAACCCATATTTTCTTTACATTAGAATTTAAGAATTTGTTAGAGAAACAAATGTATAACTTGTGACCTATTTTATCATATTTGAAGCAAGTAATGCTTGAGAACTTGTTGTTTGAAGAGTTTACATAGATATTTTTTAGAAACTTTTGTTTCTTTAAGGGGTTGTAACCAAGATTAGCCTTATCATAAACAATCTTTTGATTTTCAAGAATAATATTAAGTTTATTAGAACTTAAGGTGAATTTTTCAACTATTGATTTTAGCTTGGCAATTTCATTCTTCAAGTTCAGATTTTCTTGAAACAGGGCAGATTTTTCATTTGAAATGTTCTCATTTTATTTCAGTAAACATTGATTCTTTGATTTTAACTCTTTATTCTTTACCCCTATCTTCTTTAGTTCATCAATTAAATCATAAAAAGCTTCATGAAGTTCTTCAAAAATGAAGTCAACAGGAGTTTCAGAATTTACCTCATTTTATGTGCCATAAGGCACAAGTTGGCTTGTTCATTTGAATCTTCTTCGAAGCTTGACTCATCACTTCCACTCCAATAGCCATCATGCCTTCTTCTTGTACTTCTAGAGATCCTTCTTCAGTTGTGAGCATTCAGACTTAAAATGTTCTGGTTTCTTGCATTCGTAGCAAATAAGAAATTGGTCTTTATCCTTTTCTTTGCTATATTCTCCTTTTGTGGATGGCCTCTTCCTCATTCTTTGTTTTCTTTTCCTCAAGAATTTCTTAAACCTTCGTGTAATGAGAGCCATTTCTTCATCCTGCTCTTCATTTTCCGTATCATCAGTTTCTTCATCAAGTTGAGCCGTAGATTTGAGGGCGATTGTCCTCTTCTTTTTGACTTCTTCTTCTTGATGTTGTTTCATGCTCAGCTCATATGTCATCAGTGATTCTAGAAGCTCTTCCAAGGATAGAATGTTTAGATCCTTGGCTTCTTGGATAGCGGTCACTTTGGCTTCCCAAGTTCTTGGTAATGACCTAAGAATCTTCCTCACGAGGTCACTGTTAGAATAAGACTTACCGAGACTTTTTAAACCATTTATAATATCAGTGAAACGAGTAAACATTTCCGTTATAGATTCATCATGCTCCATTTTAAAAAGTTCATATTTATGCACGACATGTTAATTTTGGATTCTTTCACTTGATTAGTTCCTTCATGAGTTACTTCTAATATATCCCATATTTCTTAGCAGACATGCATGTTGAAATACGATTGAATTCATTAGCATCTAGGGCACAATACAAGATATTCATGGCTTTAGCATTTAGTTGAGCCATTTTCTTATCAACTCATCCCATTTTTTTTCGATTTGGTTGATTCCATACCATCAATAATTTTAGTGGGTGTATGTGATCCGTTTACTATGATACTCTACATATCATAGTCAAGTGCTTGAATGAAGATTTTCATCCGAGCTTTCCAATAGGTATAGTTTGACCCATTGAAAAGTGAAGGTCGGTTAGTGGACTGCCCTCGGCTAGAGAAGTGCCAACTTGAGTTGCCATAAATCTTTAGCTCTTTGATTGATTAAATCAAAATAGGGCTAGAGCACCGAGCTCTGATACCACTTGTTGCCCAGCTATGCAACCCAAGAGGGGGGGGTTTTTAAAAATTTAAACTTAACTTATAACTATGAAGATTATTTAACAGTGAGCAAGATAAATATAGAGAGTATAATTTATGCAAGGGTAATAATTGGATGCTAGAATGCAGAGAATGAAGAAGTTTAAAAAAAGCAATTAGCACAACACAAACAAGAAGATTTATAGTGGTTCGGTGCCAACCTTGTACCTACATCCACTCTCCAAGCTTCTACTTAAAAATTCCAATCTACTAAACTGTATTCAACCTGAATACACTCGTCAGAACCTCCGACTCTAGCTATCCCAAGCTAGACCACTTATTTTTCGGGTACAAGCCAATCCAATACAATCCGATTCAAGGTTCGGATCAACCTTCCACGTTTTGGAATCTTTCTAAAACAAAAACAATAACTCAAAAAGAGTATTACAGTTATTTGCACAGAAATACAGATGAAGCTCCTTTAACGAGCGAATAAAGCTTTAAATACACTTTACACAATTAGAAAAAAGCTCTTTCTGATTTTCTCAAGATGGTTGGAGACTTGAATGAGCTCTTGAGGAGTTGGTGAACTTGAATTAAAAGCTTCTTGAATTCTTTTGGTGGGCTCTTGCTTGGGGTTGACAAGAAGGCTTTAAGAACCTTTTTCAAATCACTCTCTCTATTGATTCCCTCCTTTAAGTCCCTTTATATATCTTCAAATAATGGTGGAGAGTAATCTGGGCTGAAATAGAGCCGTTAGAGCACATTAAATGAGCATTAAATGTAATTGAAACGGATTAAAAACTAGCCGTTGCGGAATTTTTCGTCACAGAAGGTCGACTCATATTCATGGGTCGACTCATGGGGTCGACCTCTGTGAAAAGAGCAAAACATAACTATTCTGTAATTTTGGCCTACAGAGCAGCAGAGGTCGACTCATGGGGTCGACTATGCCAAGGATCGACCCATGGGGTCGACTCACAGAGTGTGCCAACCAAAATTTTCGCGTTACCGTTCAGCCCTTTGAGCCATGGTCGACTCAAAAATAGACATCATATTTTCTTACAAAATACACTTTCAAAAGAGTTGAAATTTCCTCCAATAAATTGCACGTCTTTTGTTCTTGCTCTTGAGGCTTCTGAATCAGGTCTTAATAAAATTACGATTTTGTCCCTGAAATGCAATAAGTCTTTTTTCCAAGCAAATCATTAGTAATCTTCAAATGCTTTATAATCATCAAAATCAATTAAGGAGCAACACTTACAACATGTCGACAGATGGTTCTCCAGTGAGAGTGGTGTAAGTGATCCTGTGACCTAAGATCACCATGGTATCTTATATATATGGATCTTTACTTTGGTTCATTCTCTAGCATACTATTTTGAGACATGTGTAAGATATTCTGAATTAGGTGAAGTATACATAGAGATTGTGAGTGATCAACAAGAAATCAATCACTTCTTGTAAAAGAAAAGAACATGCTATGTGATCTCATAGGATGATGACTCAGAGAGTCTCTAGTCAGAATAGAAATGAACAGTAGAAAAGATTTTTTATTGGTTCATCAATTGAGTCACCATCATCAGATTGAGATTGATAGGATCACAATGTTGTCATTAGAACACCGTGCTTATCAAATTAATTCTGACTTCAATAAAAATTAAAAATACATAGAAAATAATGAGTCGGGATGAATTCATAGAGAAGGTAGGATTTTGATTTGAAATCTTTGATTTTATAAAAAAATAAAATTTTGAAGAGAGCAATTTTAAGTCAGAAAATAAAAATTAAAAATATGAGAAATAAATTAGGTACTAAGATCTATTATTTACATCCTAGTTTCTACTTACAATAAAAATAAATAATAAGAATTTAAAGTGCATAAAATAAATTGATACTAAGATGTACTAACTAGATCTTAGCATCTACTTGCAATAAAAATAAAAGACAGAAATTTAAAGTGTAAGAAAAAAAATTTATCATTAATTGAAAGTTGAAATTCAAATACAAAATTTTAAAAAATAATAAAAAATAAAATAAAACTGTAACAAAGATCTGAAGTTGATCAGCACAGCTTCATCGAAAAGATAGTTGATGACCTCTCCTTCTTCTTTCATATTCCGTAGTACGAATCGACTTCTCTTCTTCTTCTGTCATGTTCCCGATCCGAGATTGTGAATCGAGGGTCATGGCAACCACCGCATACTTATGAAGAACTCTCTCCATAAGCATGCAAGGCATCTCATCACGATATCAATGCATCACAGCGGAATAAATTCAAATATTTATTATTCAACTCTAATTCAAGTAATTAAAATAAATATCTTACATCCAATAAAATTTTACTAAAAATAAAATAATAGGTCTAAGTTCAATGAAGTTGACAATGCTAAATCTCGCCTCTAAAAGCTCTGTCCCAATATTTCTTCCTACGTTCGAAATTAATTATCTGAATCTGAAAAATAGAAAGAAAAGTAATGAGCTAGACAGCCCAATAAGTAACAATTATCTCAACTAGATATTTTATAATTTTCAAGAATAATATTGCAATTAAACATAAAAATATATTTCATGCTAATTTAATACAAATCCATATTTTCAAATATTCACATATAATATAATCATAAATCCGATTCGATTAAAAATACTCGTAACTCAAAAACTTTGACTATGACCAACATTTAACCTCCATTGGCGGGGTCCACAGAATACCAGCGCACAACCCCCACTGGCAGGGTCCACAAATACCAGCGCACAACCCTCACTGGTAGGATCCACAAACACCAGCGCACAACCCTCACTGGCAGGGTCCACTGAGTACCAACGTATAATCTCCATTGGCGGGAACCCACTGAAACATAGTTAGGCTGAGAGCATAAACCGATCTGTATCAAAACACTTTATATCATAATATATCATAATTTTTCACTGAACATGTGCATAAATCGACATACCATAATATTTCAAAAGTACTTTTCTTTCAAAATATAATTTCATAAATCATGCATAATTTCAAAGAATAATTATTTATTTTCAGAATAAATATGGAATATCTCGAGAAGATGATTCATTACTTACCTTTCACGGAGCACTGAATAAATAGATCGACTAACTTCTAGGAGATTCTTTCGTGCCTATTATCTAAAATTATATTTTTATATTAATTTTAATTCAAAATTAAATCTAACAAATCCCAAAATCAAAAAACCTCACTTAAAATCAGACTCTTCCCTAAACTCGATCAAAATTATCAAATGAAGCTTTCCACTACGCTATTCCTAGAGGAATAACTTTTGGAGAGAGAAAAATCTATCAGAAGAGAGAAATAATCTAGAGAGAGAAAATTCTAGAGAGAGAAAATGGAGAGAGAAAGTCCAATTTCAGAGAGAGAAAGTCAGGGTTCAGACTGAAAGAAAAGAGAGAAGAGAGAGAAACTCTCTCTCTCTCATCATTTATTTATTTATTTATATATATATATATAAATATATTTATTTATTTATTTATTTTTATTTCTTTTTTCTTCTTTTTCTTCTTTTTCTTTCCTTTTCTTTTTCTCTTTTTTCTTCTTTCTCTTTTCTTTTCTTCTTTTTCTTTCCTTTTCTTTTTCTCTTTTTTTCTTCTTTCTCTTTTCTTTTCTTCTTTTTCTTTTCTTTTTCTTCTTCTTCTCTTTTCTTCTTCTTCTCTCGGCTCCTTCCAGGCCGAACAGGGGACGGCAGTCCCTCTTTGTGCCAGGCCATTCAGGCCACGACCACCGCGGTGGAGGCGGCGGCAGAGGGGGGGCCACTCTTCCGTTCATGGAGGAGCATGGCCAGCGATCGATTGTGATCGCCGACGCCGAAAAATTCACGAAAAAAAGAGATCAAAATAGAGGTCTCTTTTTTCAATCGAAAATCGGCGACTCTCGTCACCGGCAGCCGCGCACAAGGGCACGGGAGGAAGGGGAAGGAAGAGGGGAAGAGAAAGGAAACTCACCTCGACCTCCAGTGACCTCGTCGGTGAGCAATCACGGTGAAAACAAAGCAAGGATCTGCGGCTCTAATTCAAAAAAATCGAAGAGGAAAAGAGGGAAAGAAGACCGATGATCGGCTTCAAGGGAGGAAAGGTCCTTTTATAGAGAACCCTAGGACTCCGAGAGGTCCTAGGATTCCGATCTTGCCCGGGTCTCGCCGGAGAAGAAGACTCCTATTGGGAGTCTTCTTCCTGATTTTTCCTCTATTTTTTTTTTTTTGGGCTTGGGTCTCGACGGTATGGGCTTGGGTTTGGGCTAGGTTTTGGGCTATGACATCTTCTCCTTGGATCGCTAAACTTATCTAATTTTTTCTTTATTTTTTTTATTTTTTCATTAATTTTTTCTTTTCTCCACTCTTATACTCGGACTCCTATTTATAGGTATATTTTTCATCTTTTTCTAATAGCAAAAGGAGTCTTAAAACCTTTAAAATTCGTAGAATACCCGTATCATTAATTTCTGACCGTTACATTGCACTTGGACAGCCCAGTTTTGGTGAAAATTCAGTGCAGGGATAAAATGGTAATTTTAAAACTTTTTCAAAATTATGATTTTACAGCGGAAAGATATTAATTAATCTAATTAATTAATATAAATTTATCCTACACTAGGATCTAAATATGATATATAGCATGTATTCATTTAAATTTGAAATTCAAATTCGAACAGTAAACACTTTACTATAATGTGTTCAGAACACAATACCTTTGTGCGGGTAGTAGATCACCATAATCTGATCACCGTCGGAAGAGTCTGATCGTCACGACACAGTCACACAGTGTGTCTGGCCTCTGTGAATCATCCACACGAAGCTTCCAGTCTGATCGACTCCTCACGAGTGCTAGCTCGTTGTAGAGCCCTTTTGACGGTGGATGCTGATCGAACTCCTTCGATCGATGTCTGTTGATTCTTCAGATGCTCCAGATCATCAACAGATATACTTGAGAGGATGTTGAAGATCTCTCTGAGATTTTGTAGGCTCACGACCCTCGTTGTTTACTTTCTCACTTCCCGAACCCCATGCTAAAACTCTAGGGAAACTCACTGAAAACCTTGCACCCACTTTTCTTTCTTTTCTTTCTTTTTCTCTTGGAAGGATATGGACTTCCTTCTCACGCACAAGACTTCTCATGCCCTAAAATTTTTCTTCAAAAAACTTCTTCTTGCATGCCCCACTCTTCTCCTCCTTTTATAACAACATCAAACATTTTATCCAAAAGAAAAGATAAAGATGAGTAATTGCACATTTGAATTCAAATCAAATTTTGAATTCAAATGGACACCAACTCATCCCTTATCCACTAAAGGCGTGAGACATGGCTTAAATTATGTATGGAGTGATTTCATGAGAAATCTTTTCTCATGTAATAAATAGGATGTAAAAAAAGGATAAGGTGCAAAGATTGATTGCCCATTCAAATTCAAATTTTATTTTGAATTTGAATGGCCAACCAATCATCCTTATCCATCCATTTGGCACATTAAAGTGGGGCATGGAGAGAGCTTGGCATGAGGAAAAAATTCATGAGAAGTTCTTCTCATGAATCCAAATGGGTGCAATGGAAGTGAGGTGGCGCATGGAGATTGGGTCAAGGTGGTTTAATTATTTAAACCAACCTAATTGAACCAAATAAGTTAGGTCCAATTAGATAAATTTAAACCCAACTTAATTAGGCTTAATTAGGCTCAATAAAATCTTAATCAAATCAGGAATTGACTAAGTCCAACCTGATCAAATCAGGGACCAAACTATCTCGACGATTAGGTCAACTCTTAACCTAATCGGGTCCAACCCAACTGAATCCAATTCAATTGGATTTGATCCAAAACTAATTACTCAGTCAAATTGAGTTAATTAGCAATCAAATCACTAATTAAACTTCTCATAAATATTGAGTCCAAATTCGATGGATAATCGGGCATCAGAATTCATCGATATGTAACCCTGATCGAAAATCCCAACCAGTGGGACTCTTGACCCCGGTACCCATAATGTGTGGAACTCATGATCAGAGATCCTGATTCTTGATCACAGAATTTCAGACACGTAGGACTCATAGTCCACGAGCATTAGGACTCTTCATCAGCCATCAGATCAGATAGGAACCTCTAATGTGTGTGACCCCGCAGGTTCGAACCTAAGCCGGTAGCACAGGAACCAATTTTTGTACTAATCGAAGTGATCATCTAGCAATGGTACCCGACGATCGGATAGATCGAATAGTCGCAATCGCAACCCTCAGAACCTACGTGAATATGGTTACTGTATAATTCATCCTTTTGATCTCTGTGTTTAGGACGACTCAGGGTTAAACTGTCAACCCTGATCAGATCATCCGAATCATGCTCAACTCAAACAGTCTTGTGACTCCTCACAAGGACTACCCTGGTCAAGATTTTGCTAAATTGAAAACACAACTGTATACAGCTCCTAAACTGGAGTGGTCAATCCCATCTTGACACACGCACCGACAAGTCAAGTACTTGACTACACCCAGCAGCCTTCCGTCACTGAATTAAAAATTCAGGTAGTCTAGTGCCTAAGTGCAGTAAGTTGCTTGCAAGTCACCGTGGCGATCTCAGGTCGGAGGGATATTTATACCCATATTCCATCGGAGCAAATCTTGACAGCAGAAATAGCTCTGGAGTCAGTCACGTTCAGTGCAGATGTATCCTTACATCTCACCTGTATGCCATACCAGTGTCTCCATACTCATTGATTAAGAGGACAACCAACCTATATGGCACACAACGACCTATGCTTGATAAACGTTGTCGTCCTTGGTAACAACGTATCATTTGGTCACGAACAGATTTAAGGACTAAACGATAAATCCTCCTTTATCGAGTCTAAATAGTCCTAAGGACTTCACCACAACATAGGAGTTCATTAGATGATGAAATATTTTATGATGAAAAATATCAAAATAATTTTTATTAATTCATAATTCATATATAAATACAAAAATGAGCACAACTGTCAATAGGCTGACGATTGGCTTTGGGACACTATTTCCAACAATCTCCCACTTGGCCTAAAGTCAATCAGTGCAGTATCTAATACCCATCTTCGACTTGTAGTTGTCGAACTCCTTCACCGCAATGGCTTTAGTGAATGGATCAACCAGGTTATCCTTCCCGTCGATCTTCTGAAGATCGACGTCACCTCGATCCATAATTTCTCAGATGAGATGGTAGCGGCACAGAATATGCTTCGTCCGTTGGTGTGCCTTGGGTTCTTCACCTGAGCAATGGCTCCAGAGTTGTCACAGTAAAGCAGAACTGGACCAACAAGGGAGGATGCTACTCCGAGCTCGGTGATGAATTTTCTCAGCCACACCGCTTCTTTGGCAGCATCTGATGCAGCGACATACTCTGCCTCGCAAACTGAATCAGCCACTGTGTGTTGCTTGAAACTCTTCCAGCAGATAGCCCCACCAATAAGGGTAAAAATAAATCCCGATACACTTTTGCTATCATCGTGATCAGACTAAAATTAGAGTCTGTAAACCCTATAAGTCTCAAGTTCGATTCACCATAAACAAGCCACTGGTCCTTAGTATTTCTTAAATACTTCAGGATGGTTTTAACAACCTTCCAGTGATTCTCCCCTGGATCAGATTGGTATCTACTCACTACCCCTAGTGTATGCCACATCTGGTCGTGTACATGTCATGGCGTACATGATAGATCCCACTGTCAAAGCATATGAAATCCTACCCATACGCTCTCTCTCTTGAGGTGTTGTCGGACAATCCCTCTTCGAGAGAGAAATTCCATGGCTATCGGAAGATAGCCTTTCTTGGAATTCTCCATGCTGAACCTCTTCACATAGTATCAATGTACATGGACTGAGATAAACCAAGCAACCTTTTAGATCTATCCCTATAGATCCTCATCCCTAGGATGTAGGAAGCTTCTCCCAGATCCTTCATGGAGAACTGTGACGACAGCCAAATCTTTATTCCTGTAATGCAGGGACATCATTTTCGATTAAGAGAATGTCATCCACATACAATACAAGAAATACTACTACTGGACATTAGCCCACTTATAAATGCATGGCTCTTCTCCGTTCTTAATGAAGCCATACGTCTTGATCATCTTATCAAAACGTATGTTCAACTCCGTGATGCCTGCTTAAGTCCATAAATGGACCTCTGTAGCCTGCACACCTTAGACTCATCTGTGGATGTGAATCCTTCAGGTTGTATCATATACACCTCTTCATCCAGCTCTCCATTTAGGAAAGCTGTCTTCACATCCATCTGCCAGATTTCATAGTCCAGATGGGCAGCTATCGCAAGCATAATCCGAATGGATTTGAGCATTGCCACAGGAGAAAATGTCTCATCATAGGCTATACCATAATGTTGATGATATCCCTTGGCAACCAGATGGGATTTATAGGTTTCAACCTTTTCGTTTGCGCCTCTCTTCCTCTTAAAGACCCACTTACATCCTATGGGTTTTTACTCCTTTGGGTGGGTCAACCAATGTCCACACATCGTTGATCTTCATGGACTCCATTTTAAATTTCATGGCCTCCAGCCATTTCTCAGAGTCGGGTCTCTGCATTGCATCCATGTAGGTGATCGGATCCTCATCGTTGTCATCAAGTTCAATAGGATCGCCGTCCCGGATCAAGAAACCATAGTATCATCCGGTTGACGTGGTACTCTACCAGATCGCCTTAAGGGTGCTTGAACAATGGGCTCTGGATCTGATCTAACCAAATCCGGTTCAGGTTCAGCAACTTGTGTCGATTTTTCCACCTGCCGAACTTCGTCAAGTTCGACCTTAGAGAGCAACAGTCCCTTCACCAAGGAACTCTTTTTCCAAAAAGATTGCCTTAGGCTGACAAACACTTTTTGCTCATCAGCTAGGTAGAAGTAATACCTTTGGTCTCTTTTCGGTACCCTATAAAATTACACTTGTCAGACCTAGGTCCAAGCTTGTCCGTAATTAAATGTTTAATATAAGCTGGACACCCCCAAACCTTAAGACGCGAGAGTACTGGCATACGTCCTATCCATATCTCATATGGTGTTTTGGTTACAGACTTACTCGGAACTCTATTTAGAAGGTAACAAGCTGATTCGAGTGCATATCCCCAGAGGAAGATCGGTAGACCAGCAAACTCCATCATGGAATTGAACCATGTCCAACAAGGTCCGATTCCTCCTTTCAGATACACCATTATGTTGTGGTGTTCCAGGAGGAGTCCACTGAGAGAGAATCCCATTCTCCTCAAGATATGTCAGAAAATCATTGAAAGGTATTCACCTCCTTGATCAGATCGAAGAGTTTTAATACACTTTCCAGTTTATTTTTCTACCTCATTTCGGAATAGTTTAAACATTTCAAACGACTTTCTGATTTATGCTTCATTAAATAGACATACCCATACCTCGATAGGTCGTCTGTGAAGGTTATGAAGTAGAAATATCCACCTCTTGCACTTGAGCTCATGGGTACCAATACATCAGAATGTACCAAACTCAGAGTTCACTGGCTCGCTCATATTTTCAATAAAAGGTGATTTGGTCATTTTACCAAGAAGACAGGACTCACAGTTGGAAGTGATTCACAATCACCTACTTTAAGAATTCCTTCTTGAGCCAACCTGTTTATCCTGTTCTTATTGATATGACCTAGCCTACAGTGCCAAAGATAGACTTTTGACACATAATCTATTCTAGGATATTTACCAGAGGTTTGAACCACATTAACAGGTTGTGATAGAAAGTAAATTCCATTATTAAGTTGTCCAACAAACATTGTAACACCATTCAAAATGATATTGCAAACGTTTTCTTTTATTAAAAATTGATAACCGTTCATGGCCAAAGGCCTACAGAAATAATATTTAATAAAAAGTTTGGACAATAGTGACATTCACTCAGAATTATGTTTCGAGAATTGATTACAAGGTTCATGATTCCTAATGCTAGAACTGGAACTTTGCTTCCATCTCCAACGTTCAGGAATCTCTCACCTTCATCAAATCTCTACTGACCTGCAGACCCTGCATCGAATTGCAAATATGATAAGGGCTTCTGGTATCCAATACCCAAGTAGTAGTATCACAAATAAAAAAGTTGCAAGGTGTTATCATATAAGACCTCGCTTCTTCTTCGGCCTGTTCGGGTCCAGGGAAGCAATGTATAGAGGACAGTTCCTCTTCCAGTGCCCTGCTTCATGCAAAAGAAGCACTCCGCCTGGCTCTGGTCGGGCTTGCCGCTTCTTGGTCTGACCCTGTGCAGATGTCCCAGCATGAGCTGCACCTTCTTATTCTTCTTCTTCCCTTTCTTAAGGGTCGACATCAGAAGAAGACCCTCCCACAACATTCACCGACTCTTTATGGAGCTGGTGATCCTTCTCAAAGTTCTGCAGCAACCCCAACAAACCGTGGTAGTTCACTGCAGGCTTTGTCATCCGAAAATGAGTAAAGGAAGGAGAGGAAGACTTGGGCAATGAATTAAGGATCGCATTCCTTACTGAGCTGCTCGTGTAGGGAAAAGCCCAGTTAGTTAGGCGCTCAATCATTTCGATCATGTACAGTACATGATCAGTGACTGAGGCTCCATCCTCATCCGAGCATTGAAAATGGCACAACTAGTTTTGTAGCCTTTCAACATCGTCAGGCATGCCAAAAGAGTCGTTCAACATTTGAAGCATCTCCTGTGGCTGGATGTTCTCGAACCTGCAGCTGAACTCATCAATTCATTGCCAGTCAGCATAATACACCGAATGGTGGCACGGTCGTTGAGCCACTTCTGATAAGTGTCTCGAACCGTCCCTCTTGCATTCAGAGCTGGCTCCTCAGGTGCCGGATCCATTACTACATAAAGGATCCGCTCATGCTCAAGGATGATTTTTAATTTTCGATGCCGGCTATCGAAATTAGGTCCCATGAGCTTGTCATTATCTAATAATGATCGGAGGGACAGGGTAGTGGCCATAGCTGCATAAAAAAAATCAGACCTCTATTAGTACATAAATTATAAATACTAAAGATTTGAACTTTAGTCTAAAGTTTCTCCCAGTATTTTTACGAACTGGTAGCCTCAACTTCCAATTCAAGGAATTACTTTAATTCCTTAGTGGGTATTAGAATCCACACAGACTACACACGAGCCCAACTTTGGTTGGTCAACCCATGTGCATCTATGGGTAGGTTCATAACCAGTTGTTTCTCTAAACAACTTCTAGTAATTGATTTTGCCCTAGAATCTAATCAGTAGGCTTTGGCCTCCACTGAAAAGATCTGGTTAGGTCCAACCATTAACATGATTTGATTTGGTGAATTTAAATCCAACATAAGTTAGGTCCAATTAGATAAATTTAAATCCAACATAATTAAGCTTAATTAGGCTCAATAAAATCTTAATCAAATCAGGAATTGACTAAGCCCAATCCCTGATCAAATCAGGGACCAAACCATCTCGATGATTAGGTCAACTCTTAACCTAATCGGGTTAAACCCAACTGAATCCAATTTAATTGGACTTGATCCAAAACTAATTACTCAATCAAATTGAGTTAATTAGCAATCAAATCATTAATTAAACCTCTCATAAATATTGAGTCCAAATTCGATGGGTAATCGGGCATCAGAATTCATCGATATATAACCCTGATCGAAAAATCCCAACCAGTGGGACTCTTGACCCCGGTATCGATAATGTGTGGAACTCGTGATCAGAAAATCCTGATTCTCAATCACAGAATTCCAGACACGTAGGACTCATAGTCTACGAGCATTAGGACTCTTCATCAGCCATTAGATCAGATAGGAACCTCTAATGTGTGTGACCTCGCAGGTTCGAACCTAAGCCGGTAGCACAGGAACCAATTCCTGTACTAATCGAAGTGACCATCTAGCAATGGTACCCGATGATCGAATAGGTCGAATAGTCACAATCACAACACTCAGAACCTACATGAATATGGTTACTATATAATTCAACCTTTTGACCTCTGTGTTTAGGATGACTCAAGGTTAAACTGTCAATCCTGATCAGATCATCCGAATCATGCTCAACTCAAACAGTCATGTGACTCCTCACAAGGACTACCCTGGCCAAGGTTTTGCTAAATTGAAACACGACTGTACACAGCTCCTAAACTGGAGTGGTCAATCCCATCTTGACACACGCACCGACAAGTCAAGTACTTGACTACACCCAGCAGCCTTCCGTCACTAAATTAAAAATTCAGGTAGTCCAGTGCCTAAGTGCAGTGAGTTGCTTGCAAGTCACCATGGCGATCTCAGGTCAGAGGGATATTTATACCCATATTCCATCGGAGCAAATCTTGACAGCAGAAATAGCTCTGGAGTCGGTCACGTTTAGTGCAGATGTACCCTTATATCTCACCTGTATGCCATACCAGTGTCTCCACACTCATTAGTTAAGAAGACAACCAACCTATATGGCACACAACGACCTATGCTTGATAAACATTGTCATCCTTGGTAACAACGTATCATTTGATCGCGAACAGATTTAAGGACTAAACGACAAATCCTTCTTTGTCGAGTCTAAATAGTCCTAAGGACTTCACCACAACATAGGAGTTCATTAGAAGATGAAACATTTTATGATGAAAAATATCAAAATAATTTTTATTAATTCATAATTCATGTATAAATACAAAAATGAGCACAATCGTCAACAGGCTAACGATTGGTTTTGAGATACTATTCCCAACACCCAGATCATCCAAAAAATATTGATCAACTCCTTATCACGATCGAGAATGATGTTGGCCATTGGATCAGGCATTTGATTCATTTTCGACCGTCGAATCATGCTCAACTCTTCTTATTCTTAGTCGGGATGAACATCAGCCATTGGATCAGCCATCGAATGAAATTTTGATTGTTGGATCGTGCTCAGATTTTCTTCTGCGCTTAGTTTTCAACTGGCAATGAACAACAGTCATCCGATCTCGTTCGAAATTAATCTCCACCATTTGTTCACAAAAAAAATTCTTCCACCCATCGTAGACTGTGCCAAAGACTGCAAAGTGTTTCTGTGGACTGCGCCATCGAATCTGTGGACCGAGCGACCAGTCCACCGTGCATCGAAGGCTATAAAATTTATTTTTTAAGATACTCCGATTTATGTCTAAAAAATTTAAAAAAATATGTATTAAATTTCTCATTAATTCTTCAATATTTTGGTACTTAAATTGCTCAATTAAATTGACATCTATTTTTCATAAATATATTTTAATTTTTAATTTTTTAAAATTATTTATTTTTATAAAAAAATCTAATTTATTTATGAAATTAGATTTTTTAAAAGATGTTAGCATCATAAATTATTAAAAATACCTTTAAATAAATATAAAAATATATCACTTATCACACTCTCTAACTTAAACTTTGCTCGTCTTCGAATAAAGAAAGAATTTAAAATTAAATATCGTTTAACTTAAAGTTTCAAATTTCATCAAATAATTTTTAAAAAAGGCCACTGATGTTTAATAGAGCATGGGTGAGGTATGTCATTGGAGTATTAATACTAATCAATATGAGAGTTAAATTAAGAACACTAAATTTTTTTTGAATTTTTCTAAATTACTCCTATCTTTATCTCCAAATCATTAATTTTTATATGGATAAGTATATTGTTACTTCTGTCCTTCATTTAATGATTTTTTTTTAATATTGTACTACTATTGAGTGTCTTAACCCTTTAAGTTTTCTGTTTGACCCATGTAGTGAGTTTTTGATCAATAACTTCTGAACCAGATGACTTTAAGGTACTAGGTATAGAATACCTCTCAGACTTATTTGCTCGAATCAAATAGGCTATGAGTTAAAACTAGATTGACAACAAAGCTTCTTTATCCTTTATATCTTTTGATGTGAAACTCAATACTTGCTTAGGCAAAGAGGTCTGATTACTCAGTATGAAGTATTTAATTTTTTTTTAAATATATATATGAAGAAACATACAGTTACCTTACACAAGTCCATAGGAAGTAAACTCTTTTTTGATGCTGGTAGAAAAATTTAGAAATACTAAAAAAAAATTATTTAAGTTCTAAACTTAACTCTTTATTGAGTTTTCTTAATACTTGATCCCTCGATATCTCATAAACTCTCTGATCTGTATATCAATTTTCTTTTAAAAATACTTGGTTTAACTCAATTCTTAAGTATAATCAGGTACTTAAATGCTAAATACTAACTTACTTGAGAACTTTAAAAATTTAAAATTTTATTATCTTCCTCCAACTTAATCGACATTGTCCTCAATGGGGTAGAAAAAATAAAGGTGCATACTAAGAGAAAGAAAAAAGAGAGATGTCTCCTAATTCAGAAATTTTTTTCAAAATTGGTTCTCCTCCCAACTTAGCCAATATTATCTTCAAATCCCTACAAAAGACACTAACCAAGACTCAATTAACCTAAACAAAATGCAAAAGAAAGCAAAAGCAAAAGCTAAAACTGAAACTGGGTTGCTTTCCAGAAAGTGCTAAGTTTACCATCTTCAGCTAGATCAAATACAGATTCTACCTCACCTACCCCGTGTCAAATATTGGATTGATAAATTCTAATAGTTTTGGATTGTCAATCTCAGAAAGATGGCCTATGATAAATTTCAATATTTTTTTGCCAATCTCCAAAAAGTTTTTTACAATCTCGTTCTTAGTCAATTTCATCTTTCCAATATTAAGAAGATTATTTACAAACACATTCATAAACCCTTGTTTGTTGAGAATTTTTCCTATTTATTCTTCTAAAATACTCATGAATTGAAGTTTTGGGTTAGGAGTTGAGTTTGATGCAATGGATGCTGGAAGGGCATCACTTGATTCTAAACATGCATACTTAGGTGTGACCAAGAGTAATTTTTATTCTGAAAGAGGTGATGATTCTAGAGTGAAAAAATCAGCTTCTAGAGTAAAAGAAATTAGGACTCTAGGTTTATATATCTCGGATAACTCATTCACTCTCTTCTTTTCTTAGTCTTTTTCACTCAAACTGGAATCAGTATCAGTATTGATTTCGAGCTCAAATTTTTCTATTGGGTTAGTCTCAATACTAACCTCGTCTTCTAAATCACATTTTAGCTAGCATCAGTACTAGCCTCTCTCATCTAATTTTGGTATAGGTCCTTAAGAATCCTCCTACTTTGAAGCTCAGAGATTACTTTATCATTTTTAAATTGAGAATTTTTAGGTAGGATATTAGATTGATGACTAGGTCCAGGTGATTGATGGGTGGGTGGATTATTTTTGAAATTTGATATTGGTTGGTTCGGCAATTGACCTAGTTCTTTCTTCATGGAAGACTCAGCTAACTGACCTATTTGTGTTTCTAGTCTGATGAGAGATTGCTGTTGGATCATAATCATTTATTAAAGTTGGCTAAACCTATCATCAGCTAGAGGCATCTGTTGAGGAGATGGGTATGACGGCTGATTGTAATAGGATGGCTGGGTAGGTTGACTAGGCTGACCTCTATTATAGGCATAGTTCTGATATTGGGGCCTATTCTAAAAATTTTGTGGATATTCACTCATATGATGGGCTAGGTAGCATAGATAGAATAAATTTTTGATAATTGAGAGGTGGTGTGTATGACACAGGAGATTATTGATCTAGGACTAGAAATTTATCTATAAGAAGGTTGGCTTTATCTAACTTTTGGGCTATCAGGTTCAAATCGGCCTTAGGACTAGAGTCTGAATGTTTGATTCCATAGAATGATGAAAACATCGATGGGTTATAGGTGAAAGAAATAAAATACTTCTTCATCTGCTTAGATGATTTTTTAAAATTTTCAGCCATTTGATTATCAGGTTTAACATAGATCAGTCGTTCAATTTTAGAATTGGGTTCAATTAGGTCAAAAAAAAATATTTTATCATGCATAAACTAGCGCAAACCCTAATGTGTGTTTTTCAATTTTTTTTTTTTTTAAGAAGAAGGAGAAAGTAAAGAGAAAGGGAAGAAAGAGAGAGGTTCTAAAGGTGAGAACCTTAAGAAAGCCTTAGATCTAGAGATGATAGATGAGAAGAATTAGTTCTGGTTAAGTGTTAATTGCAATCAAGTTAGTA